>NW_020438910.1:666464-694823 GCF_000699045.2 Agrilus planipennis | reverse complement strand
ATACATTTTTGTTTTAAGAAATTGCTAAACATTTTCGTCTAGTACTGTACAGTTCTAGCCGATCTCCTAAGACCGCCCATCGAGAGCTCTGCTCGTTCAAGCTTGTTCCAACTATTTCTGTCTTGCTCACCCCTAGTGTGTATTCTTTCTATCTTCGCGCAGATTCCTTCAAGGTCACATCTCTAACTACTTGAAATAAACTGTAAACTCTTCTTCGAGTTAAAAATTCGGCGCACACAAACTAGTCCGGCAGTAATTTCCATAATTAATATAGTGGACGATTAAATAAAGAGAATAAAAACACAAAAAGTTGGAGTAAATAGTCTGTTCTCATTGACCAACTTCTTGTGCATTTCGATATTTCTTCCGAGCTTGAGCGACATCCTTTTCTAGTCAAATGCTATTCCTATTTATCATCTGCGCCGGAAGTGAAAGTCAGGGGCCATCTCTCGATGGTTCAGCTGTATTTTACTCACCTTCTGATAAATTTTACTAGTTTCATGAAATAACATTCCCAGCTGTACATTTTTATAACGTTTATTCCCGAAATTATTTCACCCATCAGTCTTACTCTTTCATCTGTTCTTAATGCAGTTCTCAAACGATACAGAGAAATTCTTTTTCCCAAACAAACTAGAAACAAATTACCTTTATCGATCAATTCATTGATTAAATAAACTGTAAAAGGTTGTATCTACATATAAAAAATATATATCTAATAACTCAAAAAATCTAATAGTAAAACTAAAAAAAAGTGAACATCATTTTTGAAATTTTTTAACGCTGAAAAATTCAAACAATTTTATCGGAATGGAATTGCAGTTAGAATAAGTAACAAAATAGGTAATAATAATGTTTGACAAATAGCTAATAATAGTTTTGTAGAAAATTAATTGGAATACGACCATTAAGTGCCTTACTATTAAAACATCAACTTAATATATTTAAAAAAATCAACGAATTGGAAGCCTCTTGTAGACCAGGGAATAGAGATTTGAAACTAGCTATTTTTACAATAAAAACCAATAGGTATCAGACTGTGCAGGGTTTTAAAGCATGACCCATAGATGAAAATGTATATAATTATAACATCAGAATTATTGCTTATAAAAATGCGAGAAATATAGTTTCTACTTTCTGTGGCGAAAGCCAACAAGAAAATAGTTTTGACTACTACAGGTACAAAAGTTGTAGAGAATTGAAAAATCTATAAAATGAACCCTTGGTTAACCTGATAACGAATTAAAATAAATTTTTGATTTGCGAAAACCTAAAACTACATGTTATTGTTTTATTTTATTGTTGTATTTTTGTGCAATTATGTATTAAATCTTGAAATAGTGCCATTTACCTAACTCATTAAAAAAATGTGATTCATACTTACTTTGTATTGGTAAGAAGATAACAAGAAATATGGATCCTAAAGTTGCTGTGAATCCGACATGAAAATATATAAGTATAATAATTATTACGATTTCAACGGGACATAACCATAAACTGTGAATATGTAGCAACAGAGAATCGAATCTATCCACATCATTAGATAACAAGTTTACCAGTTGCCCAGTACTGACTTCTTCAAAGGCCGATTGATTCAATTTCAACGATTTTCTATAGATTAGCGAACAGACTGCAACTCTCATTTGCATACCTAAATGCTGGTTTTCCATAGCGTATAAATGAGATATGATTACGTACAGTACAGAACTTCCTGCTATTACGCACGCATAAATATATGCTTCGTTTCTGGTAACATGAGTATCTTTTGTGGTATAAAAATCCAGTAACTTCCCTAAAGCTAAAGGCTCCGCTATTCTATAATACAAAAGAAAAGAGCGATTAATAATATGTACCTTTCAGAAAATTTAATTCTTCTGTGATTTATTATTATATAACTTAATTTATTTAACAATAAATTGTTTAAAATAAGCGATCAGTAAAACTGTAACAATTTAATACATTACCATGTGTACCGATTTGTTTAATATTTTTTTTTATATAATTAAAAGGAATTTAGAGGAGTAGGGTACAGTAGAAATAATATAAGAAATCAGGTAGGGGTCACTTTAATAGAAAATGAGGAAAAGGCAAACAGGTGGAAAGAATACTTAGAGAACCTATATGCTAGCTCATAGCAGATATATTAGAGAAGGAAGATAGTGTGGAGATATATGAACTAAGTTATCCCATAATGAGAGAAGAGTTCGATGTAGCATTAAAAATTTTAAAGAATAATAAGGCACCAGGTATAGATGGGATACAGGTGGAAATTTTAAAACATTCAGGACAAGAGATTAGATATCGTATGTTTAAGCTAGTTAGTCACATTTACGAGACGGGGAAAGTCCCGGAGTTTTTAATCTAAATTGAGATATTGTCGATCGCAGATAGGTTTTAAGGGCTTAAGCTTAGAAAAACTCCATTTCCCACAAGCCACAGTTACAGGTATATTGATAAAATTTAAAATAAAGACACGAATAACCATCTTCTGATTAGGGCAAATTATTTTAGGCTTATGAATTTATCGCACAACATACAACCATTTATATCTGATTTAGAGGCTACAGTTAATTTCAATTAGAGATCACTACAGAGTTTAAGAAGGTCTGTTTTTTTGGAATTTTTTTTGTATTGTACAAATAAGGCCAAGATTCCGAGTATTCATTTAACTGTTCAAATGTTTCATTGAGCGAATTTATGGTAGTGTCCAAAAGACTGTTGCAAAATATAACTTCAAATTTATTTTTTGAAGAAGTTATAAGCTCATCACTAGCAGTTGTATCAGCTTGCTACGTCGAATTATTGTTACACAGGTAGGAGTTGGCTAAAGAACTATGCAGTCAACTGCTACGTCGGCCTATGGTCGGGGATTCCCAGTAAAATGAACAACTGTGCTCCGGTAGAAAACTGAATTCTATTATACGTAATTATTCGTATTATTAATCGTAACTTTGTAATTAGATTTAGCGAAATTTCGAAATAACAGTGTAAGGGACGCGGAAGAGCAGCGGTTCCCGATACCTGATCGGAGCGATGTTTAGTCTAGAGGGTCGGGAGGGGTGCCGACAAATTCGGCTGAGACAAGGACTTCATTAAATATAGGATACAGAGTTGGTTAAAAAAGATATTAGGTGTTNAATTTATTTAACAATAAATTGTTTAAAATAAGCGATCAGTAAAACTGTAACAATTTAATACATTACCATGTGTACCGATTTGTTTAATATTTTTTTTTATATAATTAAAAGGAATTTAGAGGAGTAGGGTACAGTAGAAATAATATAAGAAATCAGGTAGGGGTCACTTTAATAGAAAATGAGGAAAAGGCAAACAGGTGGAAAGAATACTTAGAGAACCTATATGCTAGCTCATAGCAGATATATTAGAGAAGGAAGATAGTGTGGAGATATATGAACTAAGTTATCCCATAATGAGAGAAGAGTTCGATGTAGCATTAAAAATTTTAAAGAATAATAAGGCACCAGGTATAGATGGGATACAGGTGGAAATTTTAAAACATTCAGGACAAGAGATTAGATATCGTATGTTTAAGCTAGTTAGTCACATTTACGAGACGGGGAAAGTCCCGGAGTTTTTAATCTAAATTGAGATATTGTCGATCGCAGATAGGTTTTAAGGGCTTAAGCTTAGAAAAACTCCATTTCCCACAAGCCACAGTTACAGGTATATTGATAAAATTTAAAATAAAGACACGAATAACCATCTTCTGATTAGGGCAAATTATTTTAGGCTTATGAATTTATCGCACAACATACAACCATTTATATCTGATTTAGAGGCTACAGTTAATTTCAATTAGAGATCACTACAGAGTTTAAGAAGGTCTGTTTTTTTGGAATTTTTTTTGTATTGTACAAATAAGGCCAAGATTCCGAGTATTCATTTAACTGTTCAAATGTTTCATTGAGCGAATTTATGGTAGTGTCCAAAAGACTGTTGCAAAATATAACTTCAAATTTATTTTTTGAAGAAGTTATAAGCTCATCACTAGCAGTTGTATCAGCTTGCTACGTCGAATTATTGTTACACAGGTAGGAGTTGGCTAAAGAACTATGCAGTCAACTGCTACGTCGGCCTATGGTCGGGGATTCCCAGTAAAATGAACAACTGTGCTCCGGTAGAAAACTGAATTCTATTATACGTAATTATTCGTATTATTAATCGTAACTTTGTAATTAGATTTAGCGAAATTTCGAAATAACAGTGTAAGGGACGCGGAAGAGCAGCGGTTCCCGATACCTGATCGGAGCGATGTTTAGTCTAGAGGGTCGGGAGGGGTGCCGACAAATTCGGCTGAGACAAGGACTTCATTTAATATAGGATACAGAGTTGGTTAAAAAAGATATTAGGTGTTTAGCTTTGCCAATGGGCGGTTGTTTTTTGTTATGGATAAGCGTTTCTTTAAAATATACTTAGTTGTTTTATTGAGCGTGGAGTTTTTTTAAAACCGCATATTAATTTCTCCTAACAACAGACAGTAATAAACTCATCATTAAATTAGGGTCGCTTTATATTGACAACAGTTTGTAGTTAGTAGTGTCCGACCGAAACAGGTTTTTACGACCGAAACCGAAACCGAATTTCGGCAACGGTCTCAGTTTCGGCCGAAACCGAAACTGAAACCGAAACTTCCTTATAAGGACCATGTTTTGAGAGAAAATAAAAAAGACGTTATTATAATCAGTCAGTTTTATTTTTTTATCTTTAAATCACATAGCTCTGCAGTCTTTGATATTTTCAGTTATTGATAATCAAATCAAAATCAACATAACAACCCCTCATTTAAGGAAATACTTTAATTGCGCCTTAAAAATACTTAAAATAGGTGAGATGTTTATTTGAGTAACTATAGTATACTTCGCTTGGATGGAATTTATCGCGCCGAACATGACCGAGCAGATCGCGAGAACTCCCGAACGCAGTTTCGGTTTCGGTTGTAGTTTGGGCAGGTTAGCTGCCGAGACCGAAACTACACCGAAACTCGTTTGTTTGTCGAAACTCGATCGAAACCGAAACCGAAACTGAACTTTCGGTCGGATACTAGTAGTTAGTATAGGGTTGTAGATGAATCCGAACGGCATAACGTTGTCAGATGCAAGATTGGTTAGGTATTTTTAAGGTAATATTATTTGGAAATGATCATGAAATGACAATACAAACCAAACTATTTTGATAAGTCTCCGTTAAAAATTGACAACAGAGCCTGCTGCACAACTTGTAATTTTATTCACAAGCTGTACGTAATTACTATTTGCTGAAGCTGCATAAGACAACGTATTATACGTAAGATAAGAAAAGAATGTGTTGTTATTGTAAATGTAAGAAGTCGAAGGCAGCAATTAAGAAATAATAATCCTAAGTATTAATTTATGAGAAATTGCATGTGAGCTAATAAAAAAGTAATAGCTGCTGTTAATAGTGACGGTCATCTGCCAATTTTTTTTCAAGATATATTAAAAGTTTTGTATTCCGTAATAATGCATCCCAATAATTGGTACAAAACCTGTTAGTTAAAAGAAAACCAGTCGTAATATGAAGAGAACATCTCTAGACTTATCCTTATTTTACGAATTATCACAACGTAATTCTTACAAGAAGCTTCGTAGATATGTAGTTTTTTTAAGACAAATCAACTGTTTGATACATTTTATTAACCACTTTCGTCACATTATACACAACACGACTACGCACCATGATATATTAGGATCTAAATGCAAAAATAGAGAGGAAATCCTCTTCTGTCCCCCTTTCGAAGCAGAAGTAACAGATTTGTGGGTGATTATGTACGTTAAAGAAAACGCTTTATTGAAAAAAAAAACAGAATTTATTTACAGAAAAGAAGTTGAGTGAAAACGAATAGAGAAATGTCGTTAGATGCTAATATAATATAAGGAGTGATTGAAATAATAACAGACTGGCTTTTGTGGGTGCAGAAATTATGTAGCGAAATGAAAAGTGAATATGAGTATGTGTTTTTATATTAGGGTACAGCTCTTGAATGAAGGAACCGTCGACTTTCATTCTTAGATATCACAGATTAAATATAGACTATTATAGATAAATTGAATTAGAGCAAACGGTGACCAGAATCCAATTGGTGTCCTCTCAAATGATCTAGAGATCTAGACCGTTAGACTATGTAGTTCGGTAAAAATTACTGTTTTGGTAGGTCAGTTTTCATTATTAGTATCGCAGTCATGTAGTGCTCTTACTGCCTTCGCATAGTGTCGTTTTGCATTGCATTTTTATTTATACGATTGTGTTCATACCTTGTTTATACCATTAAGCAAAAATCTCAGGGTGTCAGTAAGTGAGATGGATCAAAACGAGGAGGATATTGTGATAGTTTATTCCACGTATATTCTTTTAAAGCACAAGAAAACGAAGATCCGGAAGATAAAACGGTTTTGGGTACATCCATTACACAGATATTGTTTCTTACTAGGTGATTGTCATAATCCTTATGAGATAAATCGTAGATTGCAGGATGGTCTCATACGAGAATACATAGTTTTTCGTCCATGGTGGTGCATTCATCACTCACCTATGTCCCTCATTCACGAACCATGTATTCTCGCGATACATTTCGTTGTTCGGCTGCTTCCATCAGCAAGATTTGGTAGCCGTACCTCGTGTTAGCGCTCATCGACAATCGTAATTTTGGGCTAAGGCGCCCATATTGCAGTTTTAGTTAAGCCCACCATGTTACTAACATACTCTGGCGCAAATCGCCTCTACAAGTGATTGATGACAGACGGTTATGACACGATAGCATTACGATAGGAACACAGTACTTCTAGTAAAAATGAAAATGTGGTTTCCTCAAGTAATTTTATGTAAAACTGCGCATAGGCGATTCTATACAAAAGCGCGGCACGAGTACGACATAAGCATGACACTACTAATGAAAACTGGCCTTTGTAGGCGATTGTTTACCAACGAGTGATGGTAGCTTCAAGCTTTCTGATTGTATGGGCAATGAAATCAAACGTCGTCTCAACGCTTATGCTAGGTTTTACGACATTACACGAAAAAAAAAATAGTTTATGTGGTCGTCGATGATCTTTAACTCATATTTAGGACATCAGCGCGAACAAAGCCACGGGTAAAACCTAATATTATTATAACTACATATTTATTTATGTACCAATTTATTAACGTCTTATTCATGCAACTCTTTTTAAATATATAGAAATTGAACCCGCCCAAGTTCGAATTTTTTGAACCAATTCTTTTATAAATTTTAATACACGGAATTTTTAAATATGCGACTAATCTACATCAGCAATTAGTAAAAAATATTATTAGCAAAAAACTGTTGCTACTATTTTAATTCATGCTTTCGTGATTTCGAAGGATAACTAAAATGTTATAGAACGTTGATACTTGAAAATTAATCATGAATTCTTAAAAACTTTACTTAAATATTAAGATTAATGGCTCTGCCATTAGTATAAGGTACTATTAAATTCTTACTTTACAAACACTTCCAGAAATAAAGAAACAAAACCGAGGAACACTATTCTCAATCCAAACACACGAAACAGGGCTCTCCATAGAGAGGATTTTTTATTGTTTTCTTCTTTTTTCCATGCACACTCCAGCTTATTACCTAGATAGTTTGATTCATGATCTTTTAATGGGCCATATAAATCTTCTTCTTCTAACACTTTCTTGAAGCCTTTTATGAAAATGGGGATTGTCCAGCTGAAACATAAATTATGAAAAGTGACCAATGTTGACAAATTTCTGAAGTACCTATAGATAATATTTTCTACTCTCCTTAAAAAATATAGAAGTAAATAACGATACCTGTATCCGTAAAATATAAGGTAAGATTATGTTTATTAATCGTAAGACAAATTTAAATTTTTTCAACATTTCATGATTATATTACACCCTACGTTATTAATTTGCAATTAGCAAAATAAATGTAGATATAGGTTCGGTTTGAGTGGCGATGGCAGCTAATAGCTAAAATTAATAGGGACGCTGTTCCAGAAAAATGAATAAAATATTAAAACAACTTTTCCTCATTCAAGAATATTGTCACGCAATAAAATACTTTTCTGTCTACTCTCTAATTAACACCGCTATTATTAATTAATTATTAATTAACCACTATATCGCATACTTTGTTGCATCTTCGCTCTTTATAGTTCGCTTTGTATCATCTCGTAACTTAAACCTAGCGTAAACTATTCATAGGGGCTGGCCTTGTTCTGTAAAGATCCAAAATGTGACTTCTATAAAATCTGGTCTTTCTTGCCAGTAAGTATCTTGGGTTGCCTACACGTGACACTATATGTTGGGTTGCCTACGTGGGACAAAATGATATACGATTTTTATAAAGCACACTGCACTGGGAGTAAAAATGATTCCCTTCCATCTGTACGATACGTTCAGAATTCCACTGCGGGAGCGATAGTGATTTTTCAGTTGCATATTCGGGGCAACACTAACTCTGAGTGATGCCCATATCAATTTTCGAGATATAAATTATTTAGGGCTCGAAATGTTGTAAATATATTTAGTCATTTTCATCACTGAAAAACCAAAAATTTTATTGTTCCCAGAGTACTTAAATATCCTTCAAACATTCCTTAACAAACTGCAAAAGTGTATTAATAACATGATCGCTTAATACGTTTTGGATTTTGTTAAGGGATGTTCAAAAAACATTTAAGCACTTTTTAATTTTTAACTTTTCGTATTGTTATTCAGGATTGAAAATACCACTTTTACGTTTTTTCGAATTCTAAATAATTTATATTCTAAAAACTATCAATAGACAAGCGAATGTGTACAGGACAGTTTTTTTGTTCAAATGGTCCACAAATCTTAAATTTGTCTTCTGGAGCAAGACAAGCAAATTTTGTAATTTATTTAAAAAAATGTTTAAACTTTTGGACTACTTTTAGACCTACAATATGCTGATTTGTTTAAAGGGGACTGTGCAAAAGAATTGACTAATTCTAAGAATATTTTCTGGACTATAAGACGTTGGGAATCCAATCACAAGTAAAAGGTACCTAGGTCCTTTCTTACCCTAATTAGTATTTTTCCGAAAGGGTACTGATTAATTTATTATTCGATCATGTCTGAAGAAAATAAAAAAAAATTTCTACATTTCTTTAAATCGTATCTAAATCGGAATAATCCTGATGGCATTTCTATAATTAAAATGAAATCATTAGGAGTAGCCTTTAATGAAGTTAGGTACAGAAAACAGAAAATAGAAACTTGAGAAGCACTTAGTGTTACATTAAAATAATATTTTTCGGAAAAGCGTATAATATTCCATATATGCCAATAAACAATCTTGAAATTATCAGCAACATGAATTAACAGCAGAAGGATCTATTCAAAAAGAACGCGAAATGTTACTAGAAAAACGGTAGAAACTTGTTAATTCTGTTAATTATAGTCCAAATTTTTACAATCGTAATAATAAGAATAAATTAACGAATAATTCAAACAACACTAGTAATTTCTATTTCAGTAGACCAATAATCTTTCTAGAAACACCTTTGCAACAAAATCTACCTTTAGTAGAATGAAGATTCGGGGTATAGGGCAGTGGTTTAGGTGAACTATTCTGTCCAGACGTTTCGTCGGCTACTGCGCCTGACATCCTCAGTAGTAGTGCTGCGATGACAACGTGAACGTAGATTATATCTCGAAGTTTCGACAGCTACTGGGCCCAGTACTAGCACTGAGGAGGTCAGCTGCAGTAGCTGACGAGACGTCTGGACAGAATAGCTCACTTAGACCACGGTCCTATAGCCCGAATCTTCATTCTACTATGGATTCCGGCCGTGAAAACCTTTGTTCTTATAAAATCTACCTTTCCTTAATTATTTCATAGATATTGTAAAAATATGGGTCATCACATTACTTAAGAATTTTCTAATTCTTTTCGTACGTAAAAAAAAACAAGACCCTTCCGTAGAAAAGAAGTAGCGATTGTTGTCGATTATTAATCAATGCTTTGGATATGCCCTTAGAGTAGCTAAATAGCATCCCCGTAAATCCTACTTCGCGGGAAGAGCGCACGTCTATTGGGAACAGACAAAAAAAAGTTAATTTTAATAAAATTTTTAAATCATTAATTCAAAATTATTATTTACTATATATCGTTAGACATAATAACGAATCATTATCAGTGATCAATTGTAAGAATGATTAGATAACATCATCATCAAGCAAGCTCGTCAGTCCTAAGACTGGTTGGACACGAACCTCCATTCCTTCCTATCCTGAAATAATCTTCATTTCCCTAAAACTAGAACATCTCACATCCTTAACTATTTGCGAACAGTAATCTAATCTAGGTCTACATCTGCTTCTCTTTACTCGTGTTTCTTCCTCCAATATGTCCCTGACTAGACCTTCATGCCTTGAAAGATGTCCTACCAACCTATCTCGCCTATTTTTTATTGACTTCCATAGAGTCCTCTGTTCTCTTATTCTTTATAATACCTCTTCATTTCTAACCTTCTCTATCCACGGTATACTTATCATTAGCCGGTAACACCACATTTTGAACGCTTGTAACCTTTTCTTTTCCGCCGCGCCCAACTTCTAGTACATTAAATTTTGGACTAGTGGTTTCGATAATTTCTGACCAAAAACTTAATAAACGCCCTTATTAATATGACTTGCGTGTCTATCACGTATCACGTATAACAACTTGAATATTTTGTACATAGAGCATGAAATTACGAAAACTAGACCTGATACAGACCGTGAAAGTATTTTTAAGATGCCTACAAAGGAGAGGTTTGAATTTTGCAGGAAGACTATTTTGATGCAAGCAATGGTTGAAAATGTATTTATATTTTCATACTACGCAAAATCATGAAGCGTTTCACATTTTTCTGATTCGAAGGGACGCGAACCTTGACGAAACTTTTGTACGAACTAGAGTGGGTGAATCGGCTTGCGACGATGATTTAGGGAGCCGGGCGATAGGTTTAACCATAATGGGGGAGGGGAGGTCCTTAAAGATAAACCAGACTAAGACAAGTCCTTGAAAGAGGGCAGCAGCTCTTTCACTACTCAGGATGGCAGAGATTACGAGGATCGGTATGGCACTGTGATGCACAATACGGCGATGTGGAAGGCAACGGGAAACCACATTATGATATTCCAAGTAAAATACACCGAAACTAAAATGATGGCATCATTTGGGGTAAAGCACTTCGGACGTAGACTAGTCCCCCATTCGGATGTCCGGGAGGGGACTACCTTGGGGGCTGTCATCAGTAAGTGCAATATGGGTAGGTGCAATATTTCACGAGTGGGAGCGTTGAATGTTAGGACAATGAGGCAAGTAGGGAAAGTGGAAAATTTAAAAGTTGAGGTTGGTAGATTAGAATTAGATATAGTAGGCATTAGTGAAGTCTATTGACCCGAACTGGAGACTTCTGGAGTGAAGACTTTAGAATAATGCAAACAGAATCCGTGGAAGGTAATTCGGGGGTAGGAATTGTAATGCGTAGGAAAGTAGGGCAGAGCGCAGAAAGTTATTTACAAAAAAATTATAGGATAGTTATGGTTAAATTAAACTCGAATCCGGTAAAAACGGTATTAGTACAGTTCTACATGCCTACATCATTTTACAGTGATGAAGACGTAGAAGCGGTTTATGCAGATAAAGAAGATGTGCTAAGTTTAGTGGAAGGGCAGGAAAACCTAATAGCTGTTGGAAACTTCAACGCAGTAATAGGTGAAGGTAAAGTCGGTGAAACTGCAGGTTGTTTTGGATTAGACAGTAGAAATGATAGGGGAGATAGACTGATAGAATTTTGTGATATGATAAACATAACTTAACCGTCGCGAATACTTTATTCAACCATCACGTTAGGAGGTGTTATACGTGGAAGATGCCAGGTGATTTAGGGATATAGCAGTTAGATTACATACTTGTTAAGCAAAGATTTAAAAATCAAGTGAAAGACTGTAGGAGTTATCCAGGAGCAGATATAGATAGCGACCATAACTAGTAGATATTAAGACCAATCTTAAATGGAAAATTCTGAAAAAGAGGGAAGGTAGGAGACATCTTGACTTAGAAAAGCTAAAATATAACGAAACGCGTGATAGGCTAGATACAAGGACAGACGAAATACTAAAGGCGGCGGGAGAAACGAATGACGGGGACATAGAGACAGAATGAAACTGCATTAAAACGTGCCTAAAGTGAGCAGCTATGTACATACATATTAGGTCTTAAACGAATCGAAAGTAGGAAATCCTAGATAACAAATGAGATTTTAGGATTAATAGAAACAAGGCGGAAATACAAAAACAGGACAGATGTAGAAGGACAAAGAAGAAAAAGGCAGCTAAGAAACAGTGAATTGATATGAGGTGTAAAGAAGTAGAAGAAAAGTTTGAAGTAGGTAAAACCAATGAGGCTTATAATACAATTAAAAGGAATTTTAAAAATGTAACGTACAGTAGTAATAATATAAGAAACGAGGCAGGGGTCATCTATAAAAATTAGGAAAAGGCAGATAGGTGGAATGAATATTTAGAGAACCTATATCAGGATATGAGTTTGAAAATATATTAAAGAAGGAAGATAGTGTGGAGACAGATGAGCTTGGTTATCGAATAATAAGAGAAGAGTTCGATGTAGCATTAAAAAATTTAAATAATAATACGGAGCTAGGTGTAAATGGGATCCAGGGGGAAATTCTAAAACAAGCAAGACATGAGGTTAGAGATCGTACATTTAAGCTAGTTAGTCACATTTACGAGACGGGAAAATTTCCAGAGGATTATAAACGAAATGTGGTAGTACCTACACTTAAAAAGAGAGGCGCGGATATGTGCGAGACATTAACAACAATTACATTAATTTTCGATGTGCCAAAAATCTTAACTAGAATTATACAGAGAAGGATGGAAAAAAGGCCCGAAGAACTATTAGGGGAAAATCAATTTGAGTTTAGAAGAAATAGAGGAACGCGGAAGGCTATTCTAGCTTTACAGGTAACAATAGAGAAAACGACAGAAAAAGGAAAGAGTGCGTACATAGGATTTGTAGATTTAGAAAAAGCTATTGACAACGTTAAATGGCACAAGATGTTAAATATACTTAAAAATGTAGGAATGAGTTACAAATACAGAAGAGTGATACTTAGTTTGATAAAGAGCAAGAGCTGGGCTGCAACGTAGAGAAGTAAATATTAGGAAGGGAGTCAGACAGGGATGCACACTGTCACCTCTACTTTTTAATCTATACATCGAAGACGCGATCAACATAATTAAAACAGTACAACTGTAGGGATAGATATACAGGGGAAAAAGATTAGTATTCTTAGATTTGCAGATGATATAGCAGTATCAGCATCTAGAAAGGAGGAGTTAGACATAGTTTTAAATAAAATGGAAACGATATTGACAAATCAGTATTGTATGAAAATAAATAAAAGTAAAACAAAAATACTGATATGCAAGGGAACGAAAAGTAGGGAAAGAGCGAATATAAAGGTAGGAGACGAAAAATTAGAAGAAGTGGCTGATTTTAGGTATCTAGAAAGTTAGATAAGTGAGGATGGAAGAAGTAGTAGGGATATCAAGCAGAGGATAGCGCAGGGTCGTGTCGCCTTCAATAAAAAGAAGTCACTTCTTTGCTGGCTCTTAACTATGAATGTTTCTTTTAGAAGTTTATGCATTTTACACCTCGTTTTCGGAAATTTCTGAAATAGCTTTTTCATAATATAGTAAAGAACTTTCTTCTGAGAAGCAAACGATTAGAATCAAAAGAGCGAGCTGATCGTCTTTTTTTCACGGGACGTATAAATGAAAACCAGTATTCGTTTCTACTGGGTACTGGAGAAATTAGATCAATTACAAAATACAGAATGTTGACCAAGCCTAGTAAGTCACTACAGAGCTCATAGTTGTCCATGGTGAAAATTGTGTCAACAACAACAACAACAAATTAAAATTTCAACACTGTTTAGTGGTTATGGAAATGCAAGACAACGTATTTCGAGCTTGGACGTTTTCTGGAAATATGACTTTTGTTTGAGTTTCCAGTTTCCAATTTTGCTATTGAAAAGAGAAATATTCGATCTCCATGTGCAAAACACTGCTATTCCGCAGGTTAAAAGTCCAGCGAAAAGCGCAACCCAACTGAGCAACGACAATTAAGGATTTACTCAAGCAATACCAAGATGTATTCGAATTGGATAATGTCAAGCTGAGCAGAGATCTAGGAGACTACCACTCGCTAAGAAGGAAGAGGACGAGAAAGTCATAAGGCATATGCGAAAAAACCGGGTAACAGAACCACTGACCAGCCCTCGGACGTTACCGGTAGCTTTGGTCAAGAGGAAGGATGAATTGCCGCCATACGAACAATGGGACGAAGAAAATTACCCCTTGCCCAATCGACAATACTTTGGACACATTTTCAAGGTCGACGATGTTTTCAATGTTACACCTCTAAAGTGACCACTGGAAAGTGAATTTGGATCCTAAAGTAATAGAATAATAGATACCGTTCATTTGGCTGGCATAATTGGGCTCTGGAAAACGTTGATGACATCACATCATTTTAATCGCAAATGTCTTAAGCGACAACATGAAGGTTTTAGAAGACGTATTCTGAAAGCTTCGAGATGTCAATCTGAAACTAACTATTAAGAAATGTCAGCTGATTCAAGAATCAGTCACTACCCATGTAGTTGTAGTTGTAGTTTACAGACCGGCGTTTCAGTTGACCCTCAAAAGACTAGTACAGTGCAAGAGAGGTCAATAGCTACCGACACATCAAGTCCGAAGCTCCCTTGGACTTTGTACAACATACCGAAGAAAATAGACCGTTCTGTTGGGAACTCCATTACCAGACTGCATTCGAGAAGTTAAATAAAGTTATTCTCTAGCAACTTAGAAATGCTAGCAATGCTGGGATAGGTGCGGTGCTCTCTCAAATACAAAATGGAGAAGAAAAAATCATCAGCTATTTCAGTAGAACTCTATCCAAGCTTATACAAAAATAATTTGTAACTAGGCAAGAACTGTTAGTCATAGTGAAGAGCGTGGAACATTTCTGCAGGTACCTATTTGTGGGAGGAATTTTTTACTTCATACATCTAAAATGATTACTAACATTGAAATCCTGAGGATAAAGTAGCATGTTGGATAGAAAAGCTCTAAGAATAAGATTTTGATATAACCACATAAGCACTGTATGCGCACCTAGTGGCATGAAGAACTTAAAAGGATACCTGATAATGATTCAATAGTGGTGAAATGAAATAAGATAACCGGCTTGGCAAGAAGTGGTTGCTAAATCTGCCATTATCAGCCCAATGAGAATTTATTGTTAAGGGAGATAGTCTCTTAAAGCGAATGATAGAAAACCAGGATGGCAGTGAGAGCAGGCATTAACTAATCATACAGCAAATCCTGATAAAAAAGTCTTGCAGTGACTTCATGACGGTTTTTCAAGAATCCAATGATGAAAATAAGTACATTGTAATGGCAAAGGAGTACTTAACGAAATGGATGGACGCATACTCCCTTCCCAATCAGACAGCCACCATAATAGCGGAAGAGTTCGTCAAACACCTAATCAGCCGATTCGATTCCAGGACATTTGGAAGATATTGAGCATTCATATAACACGAAAATAGTAGAGCGAATAAATAGAACCATTAACAAAAGGTAGCTGTCCAAGATGGTTGCCAAACATCAAAGAGACTGGGATCTTTATATGCCAGTGTTTTTTATGACATACCAACTGATCCTCGATCCACGAAACAATTGGACAGACGCCAGTAAAAGTATTATTTGATTAGAAACTTCGACAATCATGCAATTTTGGTTGTAAACTTGGTGAGGATCCTACTAGAAAAGTTAAGTTAGTGAACTCTGAAAGTGACTTGATGACATCCACGAAGAAATACGTCCCTTATGCAAATTGTTAGGGGTCGTATGAAGGATATTTGTGATATGAGGGACACTGACAGAGTATTCCCAATAGCAGATCTGATATGGCTAAACTATCCACGACACCAAATGGGTCTATCAGCAAAGTTACAACAGCATTGGGAAAGTCCACACAAAATTGTCAAGTGAATGTATGATGCTATCTATCCGCATAGAAAACGAATGACGTTTACTTTAATTGAATCACGAAAATGCTCGGATCTCTAGTATGAAGAATTAATGGCTACACCCAGCTTATATTCCAATGCTAGATTTGAAGTCACATCTGAAAGGCCTCTAAACTAATTTGCTGTCTTGAAGGAATATTCCTTGGCTCATTATGCTTTCGCAGACTTAATACGGGCCAAGAAATAACTGTGATCTTCAAAAAAAGTTTGGCCGACTACTAGATTCGCAAGACCAGTTCAGAAATGGAAGGAATCAAATCAAATCTACCGGATGGGAACCGACTTGTCTACTACCTTGTCACCAATGAAGAATCGTCTGAGAAATCCACCTACGCTTGTTATAGGATTCTTTCTTAAAATTAAGGGACCAGGTGCTGATTACTAATACCATGCCATGCCAAGAAGGTTATGTGGTTTGGATAGACTAAACTGGCGAGTGGTATGAAGCATATTAGAAGTTCTGTTCCGGTACACTCTGCTTGATATTTTGTTATGCATCGGCAATCCACGACGAGAGCTCACTCAATTGAAAACCGTAGTGAATAAAGATCAGTTTTACCAAAATCGAAGGAATTTATAAAAAATACAGAAAATGGAGGAACAATGATTTCGGAAATGAAAACAGATATAAAAGTAAGACAAGAAGAATTAAAAGAAATGAAACAAATAATAGAAGAAAAATTAGAAGAAATGAAAAAGGAAAAGGAAGAAATAAAAAAGAATTAAAAGCAGTGTACTATCACACAAATGAGACAAAAAGAATTGAAAACAATTCAGGAAGGAATGAAACAGAAAATTGACGAAGCACGATAAGAAATGAAAAGAAAAAGGAAATGAAAAAGGGAGAATAACTTAGAAGAAAAAGACATGTATATAAAAAATGTAAAACCAGATTGAAAAAAGTTCAAGATTCCGATACAAGGCCAGCATAAATTACACCTCCCACTTTTGATGGGAAGATCTAGTGGTCCGTTTACCAGAAGCAGTTTGGAATAGCGGCAAAGGCATATACATGGTCCAATTTAGAAGAAGCAATCACATTAATAATTTTTTTATGAGTCTCAACAATATGACTTCTACTATCTTGTCAAGCGTATAGAACGTCTGGAAATGAGTTACCACGATAAACATCTACAACGAGTACATCACATGCAATTAAAAAGTTGTAACCAACAAAATAAAGAAACTCATTAGCAATTTGAGTCCGATGTGGAACTCCTTGTAAGATTAGCCTAGCTTTCTGTCCCCTCAATTCATCGACCAACTAATACAGACATTTACCAATGGAGTCAAACACGGCGGTCTGTTATAATCCAATCACCGTTCAGCCTGAGGGATCTTAGAAAGATAATGAATTAATCGGAGACCGAAGGGTGGACGTTCATAATGACCCAATTTGAAATGAAAAGAATCCGGAATCCCAAAATCATCCTGAACAAATACGAACCAGTTAAACTGGACAACAAAAATTAATAACTTTTATATAGCATAGTCGCCTAGTGGAACTGTCTTGTCCTACAACACAATATTTTAAAAAGAATGTGAGAATAAAGATGGATCTAGAAACATGCTTCAAGTGGTATTGCTGAAGAGAAGTGACAGAAATCATAGAAACAATTCATGGCGAAATACATTTCGGTGTTACGAAGACTTTAGAAAAGGTACGCGAGCAATTTTTTTTGGTTATACGAGGGTGGATTGATAAGTTTCCGGCCTGACCAAGAAAAACAAGGTTTTTAAAAATTTTTTTTTTTTATTTCTCAACATAATCTCCCCCAAGGCTGATACATTTCTCATAGCGGTGTTCCAGTCTATTAATGCCATCTCTATAGACTGATTCGTCAAGCTCCTCAAAATAACCATTTACAGCTTCGATTACTTCTTCATTGTCCGCAAATCTCTTACCGCCAAGCCATTTTTTGAGATTAGGGAACAGAAAATAGTCACTCGGGGCTAGGTCTGGAGAGTAAGGAGGGTGCGGCATCAATTCAAACTTTAGATCGTTGATTTTAGCCGTCGCAACGATTGACGTGTGCGCTGGTGCGTTATCGTGATGAAACAAGATTTTTTTCTTCGCCAGATGAGGTCGTTTAATTTTCACCTCGTGGCTCAAACGTTGCAATAAGTCTGCGTAGTATTGACCAGTGATAGTATTACCCTTTGCAAGGTAATCAATGTATATAATACCTCTTGCATCCCAAAAAACAGTAGCCATAACCTTGTTCGCCGAAAAAATTGTTTTTGCCTTCTTTGGAGTTGGTTCCCCTGGTCCAATCCACTGTTTAGACTGTTCTTTGGTTTCAGGAGTGTAGTGGTGGACCCACGTTTCGTCAACGGTTACGAATCGACGCAAAAATTCGCTTGGATTACGCTTATACAATGACAAATTTGCGGTAGAAATGTTTTTTCGAATCAATTTTTGGTCGACTGTTAGCAAACGCGGCACCCATCTTGCACAGAGCTTTTCCATATGCAAATGTTGGTGCAAAATATGTTGCACACGTTCATATGACATCTTACAGGTCTCAGCTATCTCACGCACTTTCAATCTGCGGTCTCCCAGCACTATTTGATGAATTTTTTCGATCATATCTGGAGTTGTGACCTCAACGGGGCGTCCTGAGCGAGGCCCATCAGAGGTGCTCACACGACCCTTTTTAAACTCGGAAACCCACTGCTTAACGGTTGAATATGACGGGGAGGATGTCCCCAGTGTTGAGTCCATCTCTTTTTTAATTTCCTTCGGCGTTAACCCCTTCAAATAAAAGTATTTGATGACAGCACGATTTTCCTGCTTTTCCATTTTTACGAAAACCACAGAGGCGTCTTGTTCAGCGTGCTGTCAAACCTACACTAGCAAGGAGATCGGGCTGAAACTATAGCTACAAGCTATCCAAGGATGGTACTATAGAATGTCACCTCAAGGTAGGCCTAGTGGCGTCATCTCTTGGTTAGGCCGGAAACTTATCAATCCACCCTCGTAAATTAGAAGCGACGTGCAAGAAATGCCTGACATACGCCTCTACTGAGGGACCGAAAATGCAGATTTAATTAGGAAGCAAACAGCTGGAAGAGGAATGACTTTAGACGAAAGTCGTAGGCGAATGCAGCAGTACAACGTGGAAGTGCCATTTAAAAGAATCGAAGTCGTCGTAGCAGGACCATTCTCAATGACAAAATATCATAACCGATACATCTTGATCGTCATGGGTTAGTTTAGCAAGTGGTCCTATTTTTACATAATGAGTAATTCATCTACAGAAAAATATTTTTTATTATGTAACATAACCTGAAATAACCATTTATGTACCTATTATATCTTCACCGTTAAGTAATGAACTTAAAAATTATTATTTATTGCCACTCCTATTTTAAAAATATTACGGACGCTTATTGAATACCTAAATGTTATTTTTAATTATCTCAATCGTTGCTCAATGTTTGTACATTTTACGAAAAAATAGTGCACGTTTAGTTTCTAGTGATTTTACATTTGCAACATCTACGTCTATAAGAAAATTTTCATGAAAATGGGCTTAAAATTAGGAAAGTTAGTTACTAGGCTGAAACTCCACTGCCAGCAACACCACCCAAATGATGATGGCATTTAAATGAGTTGCCGGTTAAGACAATGGCGTTACAAAAGGAGGTCATCATCTAGCAAAAACAATAAAAATTGTAGGTAGACACGATATCATTCGCTACTCTCATGTAGCATTTCCTAACCATAACTTACGTACTTACGATACTACAGAAGCCTTTATGTGGTCTTGTAATAAGAAATACAACACAAAAAAGGTATTGAGCCAGTCGATAACAAAATTCGTGTCAGCCGCATGTCAAGCGAACCTTGTAACCAATGAACAATTACTGCAGTTGTATCAAAATATTAAGCTTATCATGATCGAAATGCACCGCGCCATTAGTTCATTAATTTGGAAGCATATCCTTATTGTCTCTAATCTTAAGAAAAACAATAAACATTGATTTTACTGTGAATAGAAAAGGATGTTTTAAAATAAGTTGTTGCAATATGATATTTTTAAGGAACATATA
Organism: Agrilus planipennis; assembly: GCF_000699045.2. Taxonomy (NCBI): domain Eukaryota; kingdom Metazoa; phylum Arthropoda; class Insecta; order Coleoptera; family Buprestidae; genus Agrilus; species Agrilus planipennis. Next base: position 674,607 of record NW_020438910.1, on the reverse strand, counting down.
ACATATAACGTATAGTTATACCTAATCCTTATTAATATAGATTAATTATAAGTTTAATTATTTTTATCACATATGCTATATATTGCGCCACACACCAGTTTCTTTTTTTGTGTGTAGTTGGTATATGATACATAGTTGTTAGTGATGATAGACAATTACTATTGATGAATTGGTGTTTGTGATTTATATTACGAAACTAATATATTTATATTTATTTACAAGATGTTGATTCTGATTTTTTAATTGGCATAGGACTGATTAAGTAGATGTATGTTATGATATGTTTTTGTTAATAGAAAATGAATTGAATAGAAGATTTATGTGAGAACTGTCTCGATAAGTTCGAAAGAGGATTTTGGTGGTTAAGATAAAGATGAAGCGTGAAAAAAGGAGTTTAAAGAAAGATAGGGGATAGGTTCCAATTGAAATGGTATGTGGATGCATGCGATGGTAAACAAATGGATTTAGGGTGAATTAGAAAACACGAAATACGTTTAAAGCTGCGAAATATGAAATTAGAGAGAGAGAGATGTGCTAGTTGAAAACATGACTATAAATTATGAATTTAGAATATGTGCACTACAACTAAGGTAAAAATATTTTTTTTTATATACAAGCATCACGATATAAATAATATATATTGTAGAGAGCATGAGTGTGTTTGTGTCCGATCGGGCACACGTGTGCGTGAACGAACGAACTACTAGCCGCGGGCGCCTTTCTTCATATGCGGCCGTATTTGTATAAGTGTGTGGCGTACCTGCGTTCTGGGAAAGCAGTTAAACAGTTCAAAGAAAAAATAAACTATCCGGTTGTTTCTAGAGGGTTCCAGAAAGTAAACAAAAGAGTATTTAAAGGAAAAGACGATCGCCGAGAAAAGAAGAAATAAATTGACCTTTGCAGAAATGAATCCAGAAATAAATTGACAGTGATAGCAGTGAAATAAATAGCGCAGTGAATAGTGATATATCAACAGTAGTGTAAATAAATAGAATTATTCATAACCTATGTTTAGTAATAATTTAATAGTGTTTTTAAGTTCTTTAATAATTAGTGTAAATAAATAGTTTTTGTCGTTATCAGTACTAGAAGTAAATTTTATTAAACCTACGAATATTACAATATTTTTTGTTAGGTACTTACCAAAATGTGGCTACTGAAAACGGGTTGGCATCTTTTCGTGGATGTCTGCTTTTTTCGCTTCCTTTTTTGTTACCCATGTCTTAATCATTAATGTCCATTTCTTATGACATTTTACGGGTCAATGAAACTAAAAAAATAAATGTATTGTACTTAGCATTTAAACAAAGTATGTATACATATAAACCAAAGGATTTATGCAATATTGAGGTCATTTCTGGAACCTATGAAGAAATCCGTTTTACTAAAAACCTACCTACACATGCCTATTAAGTTCTTATTAGCCAAAAAGAAAGCATTTAAACTATAGAAAGCTACGCTCATCTTTACGATTAATATCTTTTTTAGCATTTTGTTATCATACATAAAAATGTATTGGGTTATCAAAGCAACGACCTTCCTGTTTAAGTAAAAAGTACAATCATGTTACGATAAAATTTGACATGAATTGTATTTGCCCTTACTGATTTTCAGTTCAATGTATTTATGTACGTTGTACTTTTAACAAATTAACAAATACTCAAACCATTTTCATTATCTAAAAACTTAATAGAAATCCACAACGTTCAACGTTCCCAAAAATAATACACATGCTTTCCTACCCGGTAGTTTTGATATTTTTTGTTAAACACTCCTTTTCAAAAACATTTTTAATGTTAATCAAAGTTTTATACGATAATGGTGTAAATAAAAAACACGTACATCTTGATATCAATTATCATATAACTCTAAATAGGTAATGTAATAGTTCTTGTATACGTAAAAATGCCGTGGTTATTGTTGCACTTATTTTATCGTTGATATATTAAAATCACAACATACTGCTTAGGTACTGCGTGTGTGCATTCCTTTTCACAGGAATGTAAGTGCACACGCACGTACTAACATTAATTAAATAAATTTAAATATAACCCGAGTAATAATTATTCTTTTCAATTTTACTCTACCGAATTACGACCAAACTATCTCCATAAATTTCTCTAAAATATTACCGGAAAAGGTCCGTTTACAGGACTAAACCACCGACCGAATGTGTGCGAATGGAGTACTGAAGAAACAGTACCGCATTCAGTACGAAACGAACACGGATACAGCACCGATTGCTTTCTAGAAAGCTACTGAAGTACCACCGAAAGAGCGACGCATTCATACTAAAAAAGCGCCGAAACAGCACTAAAGGGATACTAAAATTTGAATGTATATAGATATATATTCATACTGTAATTAATAAACTCTAATCAATATTACACTGATTTTTGATTTTGATTTGGTGCTGTTTTAGATGATTTTGTATGTGATGCTGTTTTGGTACTCTTAGAGTGTTTTTTGGCGAGGCGCTGTTTAAGGGCTCTTTTGGATCTTNTAAACAAATACAAATTAATAATGTTGTTATAACTGTTATTACTTTTCCCATTATTATGATTATTATTATTAAAGTGGTTATTATTACGTACTATTTTCATAATGTTGTGGTAATATTGATAGTGATTTGGATGAGGTTTAGCGGAACATTGTAGGGTGATAGATATTGTGGAAAAATGTGTTAACATTAATTAATAAAAATTTAAATATCTGATGGATAACTTGGTATTACTTAATCAATATTTTCATTTTTATATACGGTACGTTTTGTTGCTGTTTTAAATGAATTTGTATGTGATGTTGTTTTGTTGCTATTATACTATGTTTTTTGGCGAGGCGCTGTTTGAGGGCTCTTTCGGATCTTTTTTGATGTGGTGCTAGTTTGGAGTTGTTTTAGGGTTTCAAAGGGTAGTATTTTGGCTGTAATTTCAGAATTTAAATTTTCGTCTAATTTGTGGGAACTATTTCGGTGGTAATTTAGGTCTTTTCAGAGGCGATTCGGTGGTGTTATAATTCTTTTTATTTTAACTTGGGAACTTACAATAATATTAACTCATTTATTTTTAAACCTACAATCTTCAAGTTTCATTAAGTATTACATAACAATATTTTTTCATTAAAGTTGTTATCATACATAAAAATGTATTGGGTTATCAAAGCAACGACCTTCCTGTTTAAGTAAAAAGTACAATCATGTTACGATAAAATTTGACATGAATTGTATNTTATATATATTATATAATTGGGAAACCTCTATCCTTCCATGAAGTATAAAAATTACAGTTCTGTTCTGCGTCCATACAAAAAAAGCGCGGAACTTGTGGTTGTGCTACAATAGAGCTGCCAACTTTCTTATTTAGATTTTTAAGACAAAGAGGATAAAAATGCAGGAAATTAGAGAGAAATTCTGGACGAAATGGAAACGTGATACCTTTTGTGCATATATGGTGACTCATGGTGACCACCCATTAGAATATATCGGAAATCAATTTGATTTGAATTAGATTAACAATTTGGATAATGGACCATTTGCATTGAGAATTGAGAGCGACTATAAAGATAGAAGACGGAAGAAGTCGGGATGGAAGGAGTAGGAGGGATATAAAGCAGAGAATAGTGCAGGGTCGAGTCGCCTTCAATAAAAAGAAGTCACTTCTATGCTAGCGAACGATTAATTTAGACATTCGAAAAAGATTGTTAAAGGTGGATGTTTGGAGCGCGGCGCTGTACGGATGCGAAACATGGACAGTCGGCGCGGCGGAAAATAAAATGTTAGAAGCGTTCGAAATGTGGTGTTACAGGCGAATGATGAGGATACCGTGGACAGAGAAGGTCAGAAATGAAGAGTTATTAGAAAGAATAGGAGAACAGAGGACTCTATGGAAGTCAATAAGAAATAGGTGAGATAGGACACCTTCTCAGGCATGAAGGTCTAGTCAGAGACATATTAGAGGCAGAAACAAGAGTTAAAAGGAGTAGAGGTAGACCTAGATTAGATTACTGTTCGCAAATAGTTAAGGATGTGGGATGTCCTAGTTTTAGGAAAATGCGAAGATTAGCTCAGGATAGGTAGGAGTGGAGGTGCGTGTCCAACCAGTCTTAGGACTGACGACCTTATGATCATGAAGGCTATGAAAATACATACAGGATGTTCCATTTGAAAAAATGATTTACGATGGTTTAAAGCTAACCAAATCCGCCATTAAATATCTAACGTCCTGTATGTAATTAAGCCATTTTGAAAGTATGGACGGGAAGCTAGTTTTGATGTTGTAACGATTTTATTTGCTATCACAATGAACACAATATAATTTGATAACTAGAGGAGATGTGTATAGAGAACCATAGTTTAAGTCTATAGCTCTGCCTCTCCTGAGATATTGTTGCTTCAGTTTTCTTACTGTAAAGTAGGCATGCTTTTTTGCTATCTATAATTTAAAAGTAGGAAAACCTTAGGAAAGTCTATTTAAAATCAAAAGTAAAATTCAAAACCGTAATATAGAGGGTGTTTCATCTAAAATAACGAAATGGAAGTGCTACTTTCGTGCCGTTATTTCAATTGAGGAGAGCATACGCAGTACCGGAATTGTCCAAATTTTCAAAATTCAAATCGAATTAATATTCTAATGGTTGTCACCATGGGACACCTTGTACCAATTGAATACTGCACGGTTAGCTACAACCTACAATCATTAGATCTGTTGATAAATTATACTAAACAGTAGTTATTAAGTTAACTATAATTGCTTATGTTTACTTAGTGTTGAAATTTAGGACATTTGGCATCCTGCAGGGAGTCTTAACAGAACACAGGGTGACAAACCTTAAATGGAAAACGCCCCCCAAAATTCAAGACGGTTAGCAACCTTATAGATGCTGCATAACTACTTTGCATCCGCATTTACAAAAGATTAATATTCATTAATAAACGTGTTTTAATTAATTTTAATAGAAAAATAGCATGCTGCAGCTTATCATTCAATCATCAAAAAGTTTTCAAGTCGATCAGACTCCTCCATTTCTTCCTATCTTGAGCCATTCTCCACAGTTCTCGAAAACTTGAGAAATCTATATCTTTAACTATTTATGAATAATAATCCAGCCTATATCTACCTCTGCCTTGCTTGTTTCCGTTTCTCCTGTAACAACTGTTTCTGCCTTTAATATTCCTCTAGCTTCATGTTTGAGAACATATCAAGCATATTTCTTATGGACTTTTACAACGAACTACGTTCTCCTACTCTTTATAATACTTCCTCATTTTTAACCTTTTCTAACCACGGTACTTTTAAGATTTTCCTAAAACACCATATCTGAAACGCTTCTAACTTTTCTTTTTACAGAGTCATTCTCCAAACATAGGTATACTTCATTTACTTTCTCTAGCGATGTGCCCCTTCCAATGTCTTGGATGCGCGCTGGCAAAATCTTAGGTAAGGAGAAAATGCTCATTATACTCTCGACTCTTGTTCATTAAACATACTTTTTCATATAGTACCTGCCAAAAGTTTTGTTCAATCATGAATAGTAGTGCGAGTTGAAAACAAGCGTCAAAGCCTTTAATATGTCTTCAAATATAAATAAACATCTTGTTGATATTTTCAGTAGTAAATGGTAATAATAACAGCACATTTGAGCAATGCAATTGTAGTGGATAAAATGGTCAATTTTTCCGTGCAGTACTGTACGGATTATACGCTTTTTACCGGTTAAGAGTTTGGCCGAGAGTTGTCTCCTTCCTTTTCTGGCCTAGTGCTGTTCTTTTCTATATTGCGCCGGTTAAACTGAGGGTCACATCGCTACAGAAATTAAACGAAATATACACCTGTAATGATCAATTTTATAGTTTTTAAATTATCCCATCTCGAACACAAAAGTACATTATTTCCTCCCCAAATTTACAGGATGCATCAATATTTCAATAGTACAACGNATAGCTACAAGCTATCCAAGGATGGTACTATAGAATGTCACCTCAAGGTAGGCCTAGTGGCGTCATCTCTTGGTTAGGCCGGAAACTTATCAATCCACCCTCGTAAATTAGAAGCGACGTGCAAGAAATGCCTGACATACGCCTCTACTGAGGGACCGAAAATGCAGATTTAATTAGGAAGCAAACAGCTGGAAGAGGAATGACTTTAGACGAAAGTCGTAGGCGAATGCAGCAGTACAACGTGGAAGTGCCATTTAAAAGAATCGAAGTCGTCGTAGCAGGACCATTCTCAATGACAAAATATCATAACCGATACATCTTGATCGTCATGGGTTAGTTTAGCAAGTGGTCCTATTTTTACATAATGAGTAATTCATCTACAGAAAAATATTTTTTATTATGTAACATAACCTGAAATAACCATTTATGTACCTATTATATCTTCACCGTTAAGTAATGAACTTAAAAATTATTATTTATTGCCACTCCTATTTTAAAAATATTACGGACGCTTATTGAATACCTAAATGTTATTTTTAATTATCTCAATCGTTGCTCAATGTTTGTACATTTTACGAAAAAATAGTGCACGTTTAGTTTCTAGTGATTTTACATTTGCAACATCTACGTCTATAAGAAAATTTTCATGAAAATGGGCTTAAAATTAGGAAAGTTAGTTACTAGGCTGAAACTCCACTGCCAGCAACACCACCCAAATGATGATGGCATTTAAATGAGTTGCCGGTTAAGACAATGGCGTTACAAAAGGAGGTCATCATCTAGCAAAAACAATAAAAATTGTAGGTAGACACGATATCATTCGCTACTCTCATGTAGCATTTCCTAACCATAACTTACGTACTTACGATACTACAGAAGCCTTTATGTGGTCTTGTAATAAGAAATACAACACAAAAAAGGTATTGAGCCAGTCGATAACAAAATTCGTGTCAGCCGCATGTCAAGCGAACCTTGTAACCAATGAACAATTACTGCAGTTGTATCAAAATATTAAGCTTATCATGATCGAAATGCACCGCGCCATTAGTTCATTAATTTGGAAGCATATCCTTATTGTCTCTAATCTTAAGAAAAACAATAAACATTGATTTTACTGTGAATAGAAAAGGATGTTTTAAAATAAGTTGTTGCAATATGATATTTTTAAGGAACATATAACATATAACGTATAGTTATACCTAATCCTTATTAATATAGATTAATTATAAGTTTAATTATTTTTATCACATATGCTATATATTGCGCCACACACCAGTTTCTTTTTTTGTGTGTAGTTGGTATATGATACATAGTTGTTAGTGATGATAGACAATTACTATTGATGAATTGGTGTTTGTGATTTATATTACGAAACTAATATATTTATATTTATTTACAAGATGTTGATTCTGATTTTTTAATTGGCATAGGACTGATTAAGTAGATGTATGTTATGATATGTTTTTGTTAATAGAAAATGAATTGAATAGAAGATTTATGTGAGAACTGTCTCGATAAGTTCGAAAGAGGATTTTGGTGGTTAAGATAAAGATGAAGCGTGAAAAAAGGAGTTTAAAGAAAGATAGGGGATAGGTTCCAATTGAAATGGTATGTGGATGCATGCGATGGTAAACAAATGGATTTAGGGTGAATTAGAAAACACGAAATACGTTTAAAGCTGCGAAATATGAAATTAGAGAGAGAGAGATGTGCTAGTTGAAAACATGACTATAAATTATGAATTTAGAATATGTGCACTACAACTAAGGTAAAAATATTTTTTTTTATATACAAGCATCACGATATAAATAATATATATTGTAGAGAGCATGAGTGTGTTTGTGTCCGATCGGGCACACGTGTGCGTGAACGAACGAACTACTAGCCGCGGGCGCCTTTCTTCATATGCGGCCGTATTTGTATAAGTGTGTGGCGTACCTGCGTTCTGGGAAAGCAGTTAAACAGTTCAAAGAAAAAATAAACTATCCGGTTGTTTCTAGAGGGTTCCAGAAAGTAAACAAAAGAGTATTTAAAGGAAAAGACGATCGCCGAGAAAAGAAGAAATAAATTGACCTTTGCAGAAATGAATCCAGAAATAAATTGACAGTGATAGCAGTGAAATAAATAGCGCAGTGAATAGTGATATATCAACAGTAGTGTAAATAAATAGAATTATTCATAACCTATGTTTAGTAATAATTTAATAGT
>NW_020438910.1:652064-661325 GCF_000699045.2 Agrilus planipennis | reverse complement strand
AGCGTTAAAGCCTTTAATATGTCTTCAAATATAAATAAACATCTCGTTGATATTTTCAGTAGTAAATGGTAATAATAACAGCACATTTGAGCAATGCAATTGTAGTGGATAAAATGGTCAATTTTTCCGTGCAGTACTGTACGGATTATACGCTCCTCACCGGTTAAGAGTTTGGCCGAGAGTTGTCTCCTTCCTTTTCTGGCCTAGTGCTGTTCTTTTCTATATTGCGCCGGTTAAACTGAGGGTCACATCGCTACAGAAATTAAACGAAATATACACCTGTAATGATCAATTTTATAGTTTTTAAATTATCCCATCTCGAACACAAAAGTACATTATTTCCTCCCCAAATTTACAGGATGCATCAATATTTCAATAGTACAACGTTCCCTTATCCGCGGGGCGGCACGGATCCTATAACCAGCCTATGAAATACAATTTACGTTATTACTAGTGAAAAATATTTCGCATTTTCCCAATTACAATATAACTGTGAAAGAGTAAGATTATAGTAGTTTCGAGTTTAACAGCCAACTGTTTACCTCTATGCCAGTATAAAAAGCGTTAAATTGCAATTACCAATTTATCTGTTTCTAAACGGGCTCTGTTGCGTTCTATAATAAAACCAGTAATTTCCGCACTCGTCTTTGGTTTGAGTAATATCTTTTCACCTCCACCCCCAGCTCCTTTATCTCTCCGCCATTACCTTTTCGTTGTATAAGATTTGGGGATAATCCATGAACAATTCCCCACCGACCGTGTGCCACAACTTTTGGACAGTTACCATTTAAGATCGTATTAATGTTTTATTTAAAAAAATCATATAGCTACCTAAATATACATTAGAATTGTAGCAGCAGAGAGGGTGATCCAGCGTGCTAATCTAATTACGGATCAGAAACCGGCAAATAGTATAATTTGCTAAATCGCGTGATACATTTATCTGTTACCATTACAAAAATTTGGTTCCACATTGAGCACGCGATCTCTCCAATGCTTGAAAACACCTATTATATGAAGGGCAACGTTTACTGTTTGACCTTCAGGCAGAAATTTGTGAAGAGCGTTTAATGTTTTAATCAACACAGAATGTCGTGGATCGTCCTTGCCTTACATTATCCTTACAATCTTAACGACTCTCAACAAAGAGCTTTATGTCTTTCGTCCGGTTTCAGCAAAAGAACTTATCTCAGTTTTCCAATTTGGGTTTAGGTTCAATATCATTTATTATCATTGGCTTGACTGTTCCAGGCTGATCATATCGATAAAGTAACGAATAAAGCCTCAAAAAGTCTTGGCTTTCTAAAAGGGACTACTACTGATTTCCGGAATTCTTTCATTTTCATTTATTTATACAATACACTCATATGTGGGAAAATGTGGGAAAAGCAATAAAAAGGGTAGTAAAATATGAGCAGAGGTTGGGGAGACCGGAAAAAGGGGGAAATAAGGAAGGAAATATGGAGGAAGAAGTTAATGGAAATAGGGACAAAATGTAGATAATATGATAGAGAGAGGGCCGGAACCGGAAGAATTTAAAATTAAAGCAGGAGCAGGTGAGGGAGTGGTAAAGGGCACGGGCAAATGTAGGAGAATTGGTGAGGAATAGATGCAGAAAAATAATAAGAGGGAAGGATTTAAGAAAAATGGAGAGGTCTAAATATGTATTGGTTGTAAAAGGGATAATATGGAGGAACTGGCAGGGGGATTGTGTGCGAAGGTATTAGAAAGAGGGAGGGAAATCAATGTAAAAGCAAAATTTAGGACAGGGAATGAGAGTAGAGTATGCAGACAATGGAAAAATGAAGATGACGATGTAGGACATGTGAAAGACAGGAAGACAGCTTGAAGCATGTATTGTGAAAATGGTGGGATCTGGAAAGAATGCGAGTTGTTAAGAGAGGCTGAGGGTAGGCTGAGTCGTATAAAGATGATTTTAAGGAATAGGAAGGCAAAGTAGAACGTAGGGCAGGGAATAAGATGGACCAAAAAAAGGGTAAAGTAGAAATAGGTTTAAGATGTGAATAATGGATATAATTTTGATTAAAGAAAATTAAGGATTAATAAGAAAAGTTCTTGTTTTAAGTGTATTATTAGTTGTTTATATTTTTTAATTATAACTAAATGCTTCGATACACTCACAGTTCCACAGTTTACCTATTATAGCGTCATTTACCTAATCCTTCTATTCCGATAATCAATGTAATAAAGTGGAGGCGCTTCAAAGAAAGTTTTTGCACTATGTAGCATATGAAATTTCTCTACTGATGGCGTTTTTTAAAATTTGTTTTTGATTCATTGGTGTTTCAATTTAACATTTTCCTCAAAGTATAAATTGTGAACAAATCCCAAATTTGTTTGAGACTAGAAATGTGGTATACCTATTTCATAATCAAAGCGTTTTTCTTCAAATTAACAGTATACCCATTTACTACGTACCTATGTGCCTTTTTGTCCTCTCGCTCACCATTTGTATACGTTTGTGAGATAATCTTCCACCCGTTATTAAAACCATCGGATCTTTAAATGTCATTAATTTATATGTATTTTAATGGTTATTTTTATCAACTGATTAATCGTTATATCGTAACATTTGTGATACTGGGTCAACTAACTGATGTACCGTGCCTCAACTTAAAATTCTATTGCGATGCTTATTCATATTTTATTAATATCTTCTTTAAGTACAGCTCGACCAACGAATTTATAGCCGCGAGATGAGCACAAGCAGGAAAAAGCAGGAAAGCGAGTAGAGAGTACCCGATATGCTTTTCAGAACCTTCCTGGACTATATGCAGTCAGAGGAACAAATGAACCTGATTTCGATGCCGCCTGCGACATTGGTCATTTCATATTGCACTGATTTTACGCAGGTTGTTACATCCCTTCCACTTTTATCACTGCGCATACCTCTGTTGCGGCTACAGATAGTTTGGCTGAACTGTACATACCCAATAATTACAGTAATATAAACCTGATTTACAATTCGAATGTTTTTTTAATCAATTGTAAACGATTCCTTCCGCTACCTCGCAAAAATTGCATATCTTGTATAATGGAGTAAACACTCTTTTAAATAAATAAACGAATAAATAAATATTCCGATCTCCTTTATAATCATAAGCATTAAATTAATTAATTCTTGTGTTAATATTTAATAAAAACGATAGACAAGGTCGTTACAGTAACAAGATTAAACGAAGGAAAAGGAAAAAAATATGTAGTAAAAAATTATCAAATCAAATTAGTATGATGTCGTAACAGTTCAAAAACCGTTAACTGCAAATATCTAAACATAAAATGCTATTTTTATGCAAATTGTCAATATGAATGATTTTATTGAATGTATTCAACTTTTATAGTAGCAGCTTTCTTCAATTATCTTATTTTCGGTTTAGAAATATCGTTAATCATTACCTATAAAGCCTAGCGGAATGAAATACCCGCACGAATTGCAATATAAAAAGCATATATTTTTCAATTAATTGTTAAGAAACTCGGATTTATAAATGAAGCATTAGGCTATCTGTTTTCCAAGAGTTTCTTATAGATTTATAAAAAAAAAGAATTGTCTCTGTTTGAAAATAAAGTTAAAATCAGAAAAATAAGCAATTATGTCTATATCTGACTAGTCTCCTTTAAAATAATTTTAGAAAGTTTCTATATAAAACACACGGTAATGACCAATTTCATGGGATAACGTGCGAAAGAGCGGGTGATACAATTTTTACCAAGACGATGACCCAAATGAGTAGCCACAGTTTAATTGTCTATTTTCCGCACTGGTTGAAGCGTTAAAAATATTAAAACTTTACATATCATTCCATAAAAACCAAGATATAATTATTTATGTATAAATGCAGAATTATTCTATGTTGTAAACAATTGTTTGCAAAAATAAATATGAAAAGAAATTATTATTATTCATGAAAACAGAAGATATCCTGGGAAAAATAGTTTTTATTCTGTCAATCAACAAGAGCAGTGTAACATCGTAATTTTAACTGTTAATGCTTATTCCAATCACCGTGAAATTTTATTAAAATCTTAATTAAGAACACCATTTTTAACTATCACTAACTTTTGGTAATTTAATCGTAGCACAAAGTGTAAGTATCAATCCATAAAAACAGTTTCAGTTAGGAAACTCTACAAATTTTCCACTTTTTCATCAAAAGCCATATTGAAGGTATGAAGGTTCCTAATTAATGGTCTGCTAATAATGGAGAAGAAAACAGTTTACACAAGTTCTGTTTTAGTTGTTATCAAGAAACTTTTTTCCTTGCAAAACTATTTAGTTAAAACGGCATAATGAATACGATTGAATGTAGTTTAACTACTCTGTTACAATGCTCAATAAAAAAAGTAATTACAGATTGCTAGTCCTAAAAGATTACAATCGAATGGAGAGGATTGCGATTAAGTGTACAATTACGTATCCCAAAAATTATTTTTATATAGTTAGCTTTTAAAAGTATAGAACCCGATTTAATTTTGTCTAATCCTAAGAAGAACTGAAGGCATTTTATAAATTTCTAAAAGGTACTTCTTTTAATATGAAGTACCCTAGACAAAAATTTTCAGTCTTTCTCCAGTCTCTCAGAGTCTTTCAGCGTCTCTGAGAGCATCTCTCACAGTCTTTCAGTTATTGCCTAGGTGTTTTTATGGATCTCCCACAGTCTCTGTATGAGAGACTCGAACGATAAAATTGTTAATCAGAGATTCGAGTCTCTCACAGAGAGAATGAATGAATAAAACTGAAAAACTGAAGGACTCGAGTCTCTCGTTCAGAGACTGGTTACGAAATGAGGATTTCTCTATGAGCGACTCGAGTCTCTCGTTCAGAGACGCTAAACGGTTTTTTGACAGTCTCTCTCAGCGACACCAGAGAAACTCGATGAGAGACGGAGACTCGAGTCTCGCTTTCAGAGACTCTGAGAGACTGAACATTTTTATCTCGGGTAACATGTCTTCCCTTAACCAAATAGTAGCTACTTATTAATATTCAGTTCATTTTTGTATGAAATACTACAGAAATGAAGAATGGAAATGAGGTGTTAGTAGGTAATCACAAAATTATGTAAGCTAGAATTCCTCATTCATCCTAAAGTTCACAACATTTAGGCAACTGTCTTTGAGGAGACTACCAATAATCGTAAGGTCCTTACATGATAACTATGTATGTATGTATTAAATTTTCCTTTCAGAGATATGTTATCATTATACGCTGGCCTGTATAAACTTTTCTTTGTTATATTCGTCGATAAAATTGCAAAATTAAAAAAAAAAACAACTATATTCATCATTTGGTGTTTCAATTTAACATTTTCCTCAAAGTATAAATTGTGAACAAATCCCAAATTTGTTTGAGACTAGAAATGTGGTATACCTATTTCATAATCAAAGCGTTTTTCTTCAAATTAACAGTATACCCATTTACTACGTACCTATGTGCCTTTTTGTCCTCTCGCTCACCATTTGTATACGTTTGTGAGATAATCTTCCACCCGTTATTAAAACCATCGGATCTTTAAATGTCATTAATTTATATGTATTTTAATGGTTATTTTTATCAACTGATTAATCGTTATATCGTAACATTTGTGATACTGGGTCAACTAACTGATGTACCGTGCCTCAACTTAAAATTCTATTGCGATGCTTATTCATATTTTATTAATATCTTCTTTAAGTACAGCTCGACCAACGAATTTATAGCCGCGAGATGAGCACAAGCAGGAAAAAGCAGGAAAGCGAGTAGAGAGTACCCGATATGCTTTTCAGAACCTTCCTGGACTATATGCAGTCAGAGGAACAAATGAACCTGATTTCGATGCCGCCTGCGACATTGGTCATTTCATATTGCACTGATTTTACGCAGGTTGTTACATCCCTTCCACTTTTATCACTGCGCATACCTCTGTTGCGGCTACAGATAGTTTGGCTGAACTGTACATACCCAATAATTACAGTAATATAAACCTGATTTACAATTCGAATGTTTTTTTAATCAATTGTAAACGATTCCTTCCGCTACCTCGCAAAAATTGCATATCTTGTATAATGGAGTAAACACTCTTTTAAATAAATAAACGAATAAATAAATATTCCGATCTCCTTTATAATCATAAGCATTAAATTAATTAATTCTTGTGTTAATATTTAATAAAAACGATAGACAAGGTCGTTACAGTAACAAGATTAAACGAAGGAAAAGGAAAAAAATATGTAGTAAAAAATTATCAAATCAAATTAGTATGATGTCGTAACAGTTCAAAAACCGTTAACTGCAAATATCTAAACATAAAATGCTATTTTTATGCAAATTGTCAATATGAATGATTTTATTGAATGTATTCAACTTTTATAGTAGCAGCTTTCTTCAATTATCTTATTTTCGGTTTAGAAATATCGTTAATCATTACCTATAAAGCCTAGCGGAATGAAATACCCGCACGAATTGCAATATAAAAAGCATATATTTTTCAATTAATTGTTAAGAAACTCGGATTTATAAATGAAGCATTAGGCTATCTGTTTTCCAAGAGTTTCTTATAGATTTATAAAAAAAAAGAATTGTCTCTGTTTGAAAATAAAGTTAAAATCAGAAAAATAAGCAATTATGTCTATATCTGACTAGTCTCCTTTAAAATAATTTTAGAAAGTTTCTATATAAAACACACGGTAATGACCAATTTCATGGGATAACGTGCGAAAGAGCGGGTGATACAATTTTTACCAAGACGATGACCCAAATGAGTAGCCACAGTTTAATTGTCTATTTTCCGCACTGGTTGAAGCGTTAAAAATATTAAAACTTTACATATCATTCCATAAAAACCAAGATATAATTATTTATGTATAAATGCAGAATTATTCTATGTTGTAAACAATTGTTTGCAAAAATAAATATGAAAAGAAATTATTATTATTCATGAAAACAGAAGATATCCTGGGAAAAATAGTTTTTATTCTGTCAATCAACAAGAGCAGTGTAACATCGTAATTTTAACTGTTAATGCTTATTCCAATCACCGTGAAATTTTATTAAAATCTTAATTAAGAACACCATTTTTAACTATCACTAACTTTTGGTAATTTAATCGTAGCACAAAGTGTAAGTATCAATCCATAAAAACAGTTTCAGTTAGGAAACTCTACAAATTTTCCACTTTTTCATCAAAAGCCATATTGAAGGTATGAAGGTTCCTAATTAATGGTCTGCTAATAATGGAGAAGAAAACAGTTTACACAAGTTCTGTTTTAGTTGTTATCAAGAAACTTTTTTCCTTGCAAAACTATTTAGTTAAAACGGCATAATGAATACGATTGAATGTAGTTTAACTACTCTGTTACAATGCTCAATAAAAAAAGTAATTACAGATTGCTAGTCCTAAAAGATTACAATCGAATGGAGAGGATTGCGATTAAGTGTACAATTACGTATCCCAAAAATTATTTTTATATAGTTAGCTTTTAAAAGTATAGAACCCGATTTAATTTTGTCTAATCCTAAGAAGAACTGAAGGCATTTTATAAATTTCTAAAAGGTACTTCTTTTAATATGAAGTACCCTAGACAAAAATTTTCAGTCTTTCTCCAGTCTCTCAGAGTCTTTCAGCGTCTCTGAGAGCATCTCTCACAGTCTTTCAGTTATTGCCTAGGTGTTTTTATGGATCTCCCACAGTCTCTGTATGAGAGACTCGAACGATAAAATTGTTAATCAGAGATTCGAGTCTCTCACAGAGAGAATGAATGAATAAAACTGAAAAACTGAAGGACTCGAGTCTCTCGTTCAGAGACTGGTTACGAAATGAGGATTTCTCTATGAGCGACTCGAGTCTCTCGTTCAGAGACGCTAAACGGTTTTTTGACAGTCTCTCTCAGCGACACCAGAGAAACTCGATGAGAGACGGAGACTCGAGTCTCGCTTTCAGAGACTCTGAGAGACTGAACATTTTTATCTCGGGTAACATGTCTTCCCTTAACCAAATAGTAGCTACTTATTAATATTCAGTTCATTTTTGTATGAAATACTACAGAAATGAAGAATGGAAATGAGGTGTTAGTAGGTAATCACAAAATTATGTAAGCTAGAATTCCTCATTCATCCTAAAGTTCACAACATTTAGGCAACTGTCTTTGAGGAGACTACCAATAATCGTAAGGTCCTTACATGATAACTATGTATGTATGTATTAAATTTTCCTTTCAGAGATATGTTATCATTATACGCTGGCCTGTATAAACTTTTCTTTGTTATATTCGTCGATAAAATTGCAAAATTAAAAAAAAAAACAACTATATTCATCATTACTACTTATTTCAAAACAAACAGAAGTACAGACCTATTAACAATCATTTTAATGAAAAACAAAGTTACTTAATATTACTAGAAACATCTTTTTAAAATTTTTTGGCCGCTTCCAAACATATAAATGAATTTTCTTTTTGCTATTTCTAGAATGATTTTTTATCTGAATTTCAATTATTTCAAACAAAGTGCAATAAAAGTGCAGTACAGTAAAGTGCCTAATACTTAAAAAATGTACAGTTTATATTGTTTCAAGTTATTTGATTATATACATACAACGATTTACGTAATACGCTTAATTTTGTCCAAGTAAAAAATAGCAATCATTCATTCGAACACGATTTTTGTAAGTACCTAACTAGCTAATGGTGAATTGCTTTTGGAAAGAATTGGAAATTTTAATCACTTTCACTTTATAACATCTGAAACGGAATAATATACAACTTATATAAGATTTTAACAATTGTATTCTAAACACTTTTTGTCTATTCTTTATGTTGTTATCCGAGAAATAAAACATAACATTATCAACAATACAAAAAGTAACTATTAAGCTTTAATAAAATACGTTACTTCAGTTTAACGTTTTATCTATATAATAATTATTCGTCTAGATGGACTTACCTCGATTAGTAAGTTACTTAATTATTGTTTTTTTAAAGATTCCGGAAAACAACACTTGTGCGCACGTAATTTTACAAGAAAATCAAACGAGTTTTGAATTAATATTTTTTACAAAAAATTCCTTTGTCCTGTACCGTACCAACAGTAACGCTGTAGCTACGTTAACAGAAAACGAAAGCAACTGAAAACAAATTGGGAAGGGAATACAGACTAAGAACTGATAATACCTCCATGCCCCTCCATTAGGTTAGTACGTTTAAATACAATAGTTTATATCAATTTTATCGTAGTAATTTATAAAATATGCAAAAGGAGGTAAAACT
>NW_020438910.1:646470-650882 GCF_000699045.2 Agrilus planipennis | reverse complement strand
CAAAGAAAATGTATAGTAAATGATTAGATAATAATTAAAATAATTAAAATTTGTTGTTTTCAGTAAGATTGAAGCAAGTATCTTTTTTATTTTTAAGTAAGAGAATTATTTTTTAATTTATGCTTTTAACGCGCTAAGACGGTAGTATTTTAATTTAAAAGCGATTATTATAATAATAAATTTTGAATTATGTTAGTTTTTTAATAAATTAATAGTCAATATAAGGTTTAGACAACCCAAAATACACCATACTTCAAGAATAATTTCTGGGTTTGGCAGCCGGAGAGCATAAGTACGAAAAGGTATCCCCCAGAAAAGTAACTAGATTTCCCCTAGGATAGTGGTTCCGTAACAGCTATTTTGAAGCCGAAAGAATAACTTTCAAATTAAAAAAATAATTTAAAAATGAAAAGTGTAAATAAAAACATAGCATGTAGCACAACTAATCAATCAACCTTTACTCATATTTCTGGTTATTTTAAGATTAAATGACAACGTGAATTAGCGTGCGTTACTACTTGACTGTTATTTATACAGCTAATTTAGGTACTCTTTTATTTACATGGTTCTGATTTGATGTTTGCTAACCTAAAATAGTCACCTTGCTATCATTTTGATTAATATATCAAAACAAATATGCATTGCATTATCTCTTAATTTAAGAAATTATTAAAAATTCCAAGCTGAAAAACATGAATTTACTGCCTAAGACAGAAGATAAATTTGCTTCTAAAGAATATTGGGACACCTTTTTCAAAAAAAGGGGTGCCAGTGCATTTGAATGGTTTGTGAATGAAATGTTTTCTAGTAGAAGCATATTTTTATATGTTATTACAGGTATGGTGAATATACAGAACTATCGAAACATTTGCACAAATATATCAAGATTTCAGAAAGAATTCTTGTTCTTGGATGTGGAAATTCTTCATTAAGTAGCGATCTTTTTGATGTAGGCTACAGGTATTCTTTATAGCTTATTTAAATTGCATAATTATAAGACTTTATTGCTTGTAGAAATATAATTAGTATTGATATTTCTGAAATTGTTATACATCAAATGAAAAAACTTCATAGTCTGATACGGCCTTCTTTAAAATTTATACATATGGATGCATTAAATATGACCTTTGAGGAGGGAGAGTTTTCCGTTGCCATTGATAAAGGTACTTTGGATGCCCTAATTCCTAAAGAAAGTGCAGATGTTATAGAAAAAGCTACAAAATATTTTAAACAAATTGATAAGGCTATAAAATTTGGTGGTAGATATATTTGTATATCACTTTTACAATCTCATGTATTGAGGACTATTCTTGATTATTTTCCAAGTAAAAGTTGGATGCTTCGAATAATAAGATGCTTTGAGGCTGAAAAGAAGGCTGCAGAAAGTGGACAGAAAGTTTTTCCTGTTTTTATTGTTATTTGTACAAAGTTTAAGAATCTCAATCAAGAGGTTGGTAATGATTCCTTGTACCTATAGTATTGATAATATACTAATAAGGTTTAGAGGATATTAATTATAATTTTTAAGATTTTAGAGTTAAATGTTACAACAAATGAGTCCATAGTAAGGTTAAAAAATACAGAAGAAGTTGCAGGTATTATTCTCAACATACAACAATCTGAATTTATTTCTTATGAAGTAAAAAATTTAAACAAAAAAGAATACAAAGAAATTTCGTTAGACATATACCAAATTGAATGTTACTTTTAAAGCAGGACAAGTATTACTGCTTCACTGGTTTCGATTATCTTTAACTTTCACAAACACAAAATGTAATTATAAAAGAAAAATGTATAACAAATAAAGTGTGTTGAAAACTTTAAATAAAAGGTAGCTGTTACATAAATGGCCTTCACACAAAATCCTTCTTAAAAAAGACAAGTTTCGTTGGAAATTAAATAGGACGTATCAATTTTCTCAAAAATTGCTTACTTAATTACAGTTTTCATTCAATAATATAAAATAAACTTTAGAATTGCCATTGCTTATGTATTTATTGCATTTAATATTCTTTTTTGAGAATAAATACCTTCCGGGTTCTTTTCTCGTAAAACATTTAATGGATTTTAAATTAACTGACAATGTGTAAAAGTGTGTGCAATTTAAACCGCATGTTGACCATCAAAGTTTGTGAATTTCTAATAACCACAGATTATGAAACCGTACTTTTCACAGGTCGATTACTTTGATGCGATACATTTATTACCAATAGGCATATCTCAGTGAAATAATAAGAAAAAATAAAAAAAGTGATGCAAACTAGAAATCTGCAAAATTCGTTTTTTTTTTTCAAGATATTCCAATTAACTACAATAACAACCTCTCCTCTTTCGATTTTGTTGAAGTTTTATTAAGAATATACTGGGTGTTAAGTCCTAAGTTTTTCTCTTTTTTTGTACATGAAATATTTTTAATTTAAATTCANGTATAAACTTTTCTTTGTTATATTCGTCGATAAAATTGCAAAATTAAAAAAAAAAACAACTATATTCATCATTACTACTTATTTCAAAACAAACAGAAGTACAGACCTATTAACAATCATTTTAATGAAAAACAAAGTTACTTAATATTACTAGAAACATCTTTTTAAAATTTTTTGGCCGCTTCCAAACATATAAATGAATTTTCTTTTTGCTATTTCTAGAATGATTTTTTATCTGAATTTCAATTATTTCAAACAAAGTGCAATAAAAGTGCAGTACAGTAAAGTGCCTAATACTTAAAAAATGTACAGTTTATATTGTTTCAAGTTATTTGATTATATACATACAACGATTTACGTAATACGCTTAATTTTGTCCAAGTAAAAAATAGCAATCATTCATTCGAACACGATTTTTGTAAGTACCTAACTAGCTAATGGTGAATTGCTTTTGGAAAGAATTGGAAATTTTAATCACTTTCACTTTATAACATCTGAAACGGAATAATATACAACTTATATAAGATTTTAACAATTGTATTCTAAACACTTTTTGTCTATTCTTTATGTTGTTATCCGAGAAATAAAACATAACATTATCAACAATACAAAAAGTAACTATTAAGCTTTAATAAAATACGTTACTTCCTATGTAGCATATGAAATTTCTCTACTGATGGCGTTTTTTAAAATTTGTTTTTGATTCATTGGTGTTTCAATTTAACATTTTCCTCAAAGTATAAATTGTGAACAAATCCCAAATTTGTTTGAGACTAGAAATGTGGTATACCTATTTCATAATCAAAGCGTTTTTCTTCAAATTAACAGTATACCCATTTACTACGTACCTATGTGCCTTTTTGTCCTCTCGCTCACCATTTGTATACGTTTGTGAGATAATCTTCCACCCGTTATTAAAACCATCGGATCTTTAAATGTCATTAATTTATATGTATTTTAATGGTTATTTTTATCAACTGATTAATCGTTATATCGTAACATTTGTGATACTGGGTCAACTAACTGATGTACCGTGCCTCAACTTAAAATTCTATTGCGATGCTTATTCATATTTTATTAATATCTTCTTTAAGTACAGCTCGACCAACGAATTTATAGCCGCGAGATGAGCACAAGCAGGAAAAAGCAGGAAAGCGAGTAGAGAGTACCCGATATGCTTTTCAGAACCTTCCTGGACTATATGCAGTCAGAGGAACAAATGAACCTGATTTCGATGCCGCCTGCGACATTGGTCATTTCATATTGCACTGATTTTACGCAGGTTGTTACATCCCTTCCACTTTTATCACTGCGCATACCTCTGTTGCGGCTACAGATAGTTTGGCTGAACTGTACATACCCAATAATTACAGTAATATAAACCTGATTTACAATTCGAATGTTTTTTTAATCAATTGTAAACGATTCCTTCCGCTACCTCGCAAAAATTGCATATCTTGTATAATGGAGTAAACACTCTTTTAAATAAATAAACGAATAAATAAATATTCCGATCTCCTTTATAATCATAAGCATTAAATTAATTAATTCTTGTGTTAATATTTAATAAAAACGATAGACAAGGTCGTTACAGTAACAAGATTAAACGAAGGAAAAGGAAAAAAATATGTAGTAAAAAATTATCAAATCAAATTAGTATGATGTCGTAACAGTTCAAAAACCGTTAACTGCAAATATCTAAACATAAAATGCTATTTTTATACAAATTGTCAATATGAATGATTTTATTGAATGTATTCAACTTTTATAGTAGCAGCTTTCTTCAATTATCTTATTTTCGGTTTAGAAATATCGTTAATCATTACCTATAAAGCCTAGCGGAATGAAATACCCGCACGAATTGCAATATAAAAAGCATATATTTTTCAATTAATTGTTAAGAAACTCGGATTTATAAATGAAGCATTAGGCTATCTGTTTTCCAAGAGTTTCTTATAGATTAATAAAAAAAAAGAATTGTCTCTG
>NW_020438910.1:632787-641931 GCF_000699045.2 Agrilus planipennis | reverse complement strand
AAATGATGAATTTGTTTTGCTATATTAACTGAACATTCAAAATGAAGATTTTCTACCTCCTCTCTCTCGCTTTCGTGATCTACGGCTTCGTCTAAACATTCTATTTGATTTTGAATTTCACACCACTCTTTATATGCTTCTTCTAGTCTACCTTTACGGTTTTCTAACACAAAAAAATCTAAGCTTTCATGAGAATGTATATATGTATGAATGCGGGTAATTTGTCCCTTTTTAACACCACGTTGTTTGATAAGAACTTTAAGTGATTCAGATGCCATTGTGAAGTACTATGTAAAGTATAAAATAAAGTAAAAACAGAGGCTTGCAAGGAAATAAAAGATTGGAAAAGGATAGCGAATCAAAGTACTTACTTGAAGTGCTTGTTGAAAGTGGACGAATTTTGGTAATGGAATAGGACCTCTGATCCGTTGATTAAAATTGTACAATCGGCTGCGTCGAGGTAATTTGTCCCTTTTTAACACCACGTTGTTTGATAAGAACTTTAAGTGATTCAGATGCCATTGTGAAGTACTATGTAAAGTATAAAATAAAGTAAAAACAGAGGCTTGCAAGGAAATAAAAGATTGGAAAAGGATAGCGAATCAAAGTACTTACTTGAAGTTGCTTGTTGAAAGTGGACGAATTTTGGTAATGAAATAGGACCTCTGATCCGTTGATTAAAATTGTACAATCGGCTGCGTCGAGGTATGCGATATTCAGACGATGAAAGTTAGGAAATTTACTGTTCCGCTGGCTGCTACTGATGTCCAAAACGGTTGCTTCGTAAAATTTCACTTATATCTATGTAAAAAACCACTGATCCGGCTCGAAGGACCAAATAGAAAATGTACACTGGGTGTTTCTGGAATAAGTAGCAAGCATTGAAGGGTGTAAAGTACATGCAATAGGGAGTCGTATGGTGAATAAAGAAGTGCTGTTAAGGGATAAAAAAGTAAGAAAACCAGTCGAAGTTACAATCCGAATCCGGCCCTGGGCGTGAATTGGGCAACGTATAGAGAAGTTGCAATAAAAACTAATAAGCACCTACATAGATGACCAATGTAAACAGTGACGGTTATGGACGACCAATAAAGTAAATATCAGCTACTACACATAATAATCTTAAGACGCCCATTACGATAACAACTAATTAAATAACTACTTAAAGTATGCAGCACTATTTAAAGCGCATCTCGATATGGCATTAAAATCACAAAAGAAAGCAAAAAAAAAGGTTATATAATAAACTTTAATAGGTAAATTAATATCCTCTGGATAGGTAATTATTAAATTTCAAAACCACCGTTGAGGTATTGCCAAGGTGCATTACCATTTTTATGGGTCGCAGATAACCCTATCCTCCCATTAGAAAAAATTAATTACAACTCCAGTGAAGACACATACATACGTACGTACACTGCAAAAATTATGTCTGAGCCGCGCAAAACCGTCCGGCATTTGACGTACTTCATTTTAACAACCCCATACAAATAAGTCAAACGCATTTAGATCAGACCATGATCGGCTCGTACGTCCAATTTAGCGACTTAAAAAAATGTTTGTCTAAAAACTCACACAGTGGTCAATGCAATAATACCATTCTGCACTAACCTATGATATTGACACATTGACTTACTTTTAATGACTTCGACTGTCCACATACATACGTAATAAAAGCGTACAACGTTAAAAGAACAAAGAACTACTCTACCTTGCTGTAATCATAAGCCTCTTTAATTACACTTAATCTAACTAGCGAATAACAAATAATAGATTATTACAAAAATATAAAAGAAATACAACACGGACGCTGCTAAGTAGTAGCTCATTGAATACGGCGTTGCAGTGTCGTATTTCCCAGCGTGATCCTACCAAGGTCGGACTGGCTTTTGAATGTACCTTCAAACACGATTTTCTCGAAAACGGTATATTGGCCTGCTGCAAGCTTGTGACTTGTTTCAGAAACCCCCTACATATGAATGTATATGTTGATGATAGGTTTAGAAGGTATTCTTAGTTTTGAATTTTTAAGCTAACCTGTTCTTTTGATGACAGATTAGGACTCGAGATTGAGAATTTGTCCATCGAACGTGTCACAGTCACAAGGTAGTTATTTGTGTTTGTAATATTATCCGGGGAGATGGTGAGGCAATTAAAGCAGCATAAAATAACAATACACGAAATTGAAGTACAAGGATTTGTAAAAATTTGAAGAAATCTTCGTGATTATAGAATCGTCCACCGTGTTACATTCTCTACCTATATCATCCTATTGAAACAAATTAAAGGGCTAAGTGATTGTTGCTGCTGTTGATCAAGTCGTTTACGACATATTTAATGAAAATTCATATTTATTTTTAATTTTTCCACTACAAATTACCTCAANGGAAAACAACACTTGTGCGCACGTAATTTTACAAGAAAATCAAACGAGTTTTGAATTAATATTTTTTACAAAAAATTCCTTTGTCCTGTACCGTACCAACAGTAACGCTGTAGCTACGTTAACAGAAAACGAAAGCAACTGAAAACAAATTGGGAAGGGAATACAGACTAAGAACTGATAATACCTCCATGCCCCTCCATTAGGTTAGTACGTTTAAATACAATAGTTTATATCAATTTTATCGTAGTAATTTATAAAATATGCAAAAGGAGGTAAAACTAAATTAGGTTTATTAGGAAAAATCCCAAACGTGAATTATATTTGATCAAACTGTCAACGTTTCGTCATAAGCTATGACTTCTTCAGGTCTGTAAACTATTATTGATTTTGTTAAAATAATGAAACGGTAAAATATTAAATAAACTCATTTTTTTGTTTCACGTACAGTAGGTACATTTGTTTGTATTCTTGCAAAATCGTTAAAATTTTACAATAAAGGGACGCTTTAATACGCACTTAAGTTATGTTTCGTAATATCCTAATAGTCTGTACATTTCTTTCTTAAAATAAAACTTGTTGCAAATTATAGATGTCCGACGACATTTGAGTTTTTTACGATGAATTGTATATTAAGGTTTATTTTTCGGATATTGCATAATTAAAGTTTGATCATACCTATATATATTTGATTTTTATAAAAGATTATTAAGTCTCTAACTTTAATTAATAATATAATAAAATTTTCACATTCATTCCTCAAGCCCTGAATACACCGAATAAGAATTGTGGGCATTATCGGAAATAAGGATGTCGGAAATAAGGAGCATAGACCAAAATTGTGAAATACAGTTTCATTAAAAGTCACGTAAAATGTTTCAAAATGTCATTACAATCTTGAACTACTGTTACGAATCTGTTGCTACTTGATCAATGTTTATATTCATTCACATCCTGCAAAAGAAACTTACTTTGTTAAAGAAAACCAATTATATTACAAATCTATATTTACAAAATTTGCCCTATAAAGTGAAATGCAGTAAAGACCCTCCTTAAAAATGCCTCTCCTTTCAATGGCCAGTTTTCAACCCCTTTGAGTGTCGTAAGCTAACCCAACCTTTTCTGGGAATGTATTTGCAAATGGCCACATCAGTTACTGTTAATTCTATAATAACAAAAAGTTAATGTTATTATTTTTTTATGATAACAATTAAAATTTATTCCGTTGCAATTACAGTTTTGAAACATTGTCTATTAAAGAAAAATTGGAAGCCATCACTGACATATTTCAGGTTCTAATAGAATGTGAGGATTAAATAAGCAGCCACAAATATAATTTTTAAAATTATCCTAAAAAACAATAAATAAACTATAATGTCACGTTAGAACATAAAATAAAATTTATAGTTTGGTAGCAACCATATATTGCTGTAAACTATTGCAAACAACGTGGTAAACGCCATCTGTATATTAATACCTTTAGTTTTAGTGGAGTTCAAGAATGTTCAACAAGGTCCATAAGGATATATCAACTTGTCGAACTCACTGAACGGCATGACCTAGAGGTTTAGTCCAACGCTTAGCATTCGGGAGGACACCGGTTTGAGTCCGTGTGCCTTGGTCCAAGTTTTTCTGTGGTTTTCTTGGTTCACTTAGGCAAATTCCGGGGCAGTAATATTCTACAGATAATCTTTCATTCTCTTCTAGCTTCATTTCGTCCACCTTATTTTTCTCACCCGAACCACCTATTCCCACGATTCCTGAAAGGAGACTGAAAAGGGCCTTCCGCCCTACCTTCCGGTGTAGTCCGGAGGGACTGCCCGCCCACCAGCATTAGTGGTTGGTGGGAATGAAACACCTAAAAAGCTAATCCTACGTGATAGGAACGTAATCAAATAAAACAAAAGGCTCCTATAGTGGTCACTTTTATGTCAGTACGTCATAGACAGTTCAACAAGTTGATATCATTATCAACGTTGTTGAACATTTTTGAATTCCACTAATTGGAATTGCCTTCGACGAGCAGACGAGACCAAAAGCCGAAATTACGATCCACGTCTATCTGTTCCGACAGAATATTGACCGCTATATGAACTTTTTGTTATATCACAGGATCATTTCTGTGGTTTATCTTCGAATACTTTCAATTTAAAAGTTAAGTCGTTGTAACTATGGCGATTCCATAAACTAGGATCGTTACTGTACTTGATTTTCAAATAGTTTCAACTCAAAAGTTGAGTCACTGTAACCATGGCGATGCGAAAAAGTAAAATCGTTTTTGTAGTTGATCTTCGAATACCTACTCTCAACTCAAAAATTGAGTCGTAGAACATCATACTTTACAGGGTTATTTCTGTAGTTGATCTTCAAATAATCTCAACTCAAAAGTTGAGTCATAGAAAATCATACTTTACAGGGCCATTTCTGTAGCTGTTTTTCGAATACTCTCAGCTCAAATGTTGAATTGTAGAAGATCATACTTCACAAGATCATTTCTGTAATTGACCTTCAAATAATCTCAACTCTAATGTTGAGTTGTAGAAGATCATACTTCACAGAGTCATTTCTGTAGTTGATCTTCGAATAATCTTAGCTCAAATGTTGAGTCGTAGAAGATCATACTTCAGAGGGTCATTTCTGCAGTTGATCTTCAAATACTCTCAGCTAAAATGTCGATTCGTAGAAGATCAAGTAAATTCTTTTGGTAGTACGTTGTGTCCAGAATGACTGTGGCGTTGCCTTCGTTAGCTTGGATTTCAGGGCTCTTAAAGCTTGCACTTCTTCTTTAGTGAAGTTGCTTTTGGGGGTTTTGCTTTTTGTAATGCTCTAGCAACTTCCGTACGTATTTCCATGGCTTTTTCTTCTGGTAGATTAAGAATGGTCGTTTCCAATTTTGCGATGATTTCCTCCATTGGTACTTTGTTTAGTGTTACTGCAAAATTATATCCTGTAGCCAAAACTTCTTCTTCGGAGGATTTTTGAGCTTACTTTGGAAGTTTCTAGTTACGGCGTCCCCTCATTTCTTTTTATTTTTCGCAAGTTGTCAAATTTTTTTTTGTTTTTATGTTGAAACTGGAAGCATTTCTGCATACTTGCGTGAGAAATTTTCACCATCTTATTCCAATCATATCTGTTACACGACATGACTAAAGAAATTTTCAAAGCAAGCAGAAAACTTCAACAACACTTAAGATTACCTAAGAATAAACAGGATCCGCTAGTAACACCAGGAGTGTACCGTGTCCAATGCTCGTGTGGGTCTGTCTATATTGGAAGTACTAAACGGTCAGTCGTCCCACGATTGAAAGAACAACGTGCCAACTGTCGTTCGGGACACACGAAAAAAAAATCTTCAATAGTCGAACACACGCTTAATAATGACAATCATCGTATAAGATTTGAAGACATCCAGGTGCTGTGCAGGAATTCGGCATACTATCAACGACTCTACAGGGAGACTATCGAAATCCAGAAACACAGAGACAACATCAATAAAACGTGGGTACCAGCAGTTACCGTGACGATTGTGATTTTTAGACCATTGCTTAGCATTCGGGAGAACGCCGGTTCGATTCCGGATCCAACTGTCTTGGTTCAAGTTTTTCTGTGGTTTCCTTTGATCACTTAGGTAAATGCTGGGACAGTAATATTCCACAGATAATCTTTCATTCTCTTCTATCTTCATTTCGTCCGTCTCATCTATTTCACTCAAAACCACCACCCACCCATTCTCACGATTTTTGAAAGGAGGCCGAAGAGAACCTTCCGCCCTACCTTCAGGCGTAGTTCGTAACGTTTTGTGAAGTTTTTCCCGAGAAGCGAGAAGGTAATGATGAGCTTTGTCTCTTAATCTTCTAAAATAGTTTTTCGTTGCTGTGATAATGGGGTGGTGTTAGTATACTCATGTACCATTGATAGAATAAATATAACTTATTGTTTCTGTTTTTAATCATTACAATTATAATAAACATTTAAACAAAAATTAATTACTTTATTAGTACTTTTTCTAGCCGAGACATAAAAAGGACCTCGTAAAGCGTATATCGCCGACACGACGCGACGCGACGTCCACGTCCGATTTAGCCATTGGTTACGGACTAATTTGTACTTTCAATTCTGTAAAAGTAAATTACCGATCTGACGGGACTTGAACCTTGACGAATTTCTTGTACAAATTAGAGTGGGTGGATCGGCTTGCGAGTTCTGATGATTTAGACAGCCGGACCATAAGTTGAACCATAATGGGTGGAGTGGGTTCTTAAAAAGAAACCAGACTAACACAAGTTTCTAAAAGAGGGCAGCAAATCTTACACTACTCAAAGTGGCAGGGATCACAAGGATCGGTATGGCACTCAGATGCATAATACTGCGGAAGTGAATAATAATAAAGAATAATGTGGAAGGTAACGGAAAACCACCACATTATGATCCAGAGTACAACGTACAACTCAACAAATTACATGATTGCGTCCTCTGGGGCAAAGCACTCCGGGTGTAAACTAGTCCCCCATTCGGATGTCGAAAGGACTACCTCGGAGAATGTCATCAAGTGCAATAGGAGAAGGTGCAATACTTCAGTAGGGGCGTAGAATGTTAGGGCAATGAGGCAAGTAGGGAAGCTAGAAAATTTGAAAGTCGAGATGAATAGATTCGAATTAGATACAGTAGGCATTAGTGAAGTCCGTCCGGCCAAAAACGGGAGACTTCTGGAGTGGAGCGACAGGATAGTTATAGTTAAATTAAACTCGAAAGCGGTAAAAACGGTAATAGTACAGATCTATATGCCTACATCATCTTACAATGATGAAGATATAGAAGCGATATAGTATTTCAATAGAACACGTGCTAAGTTTAATGACAGGACAGAAAACCTAACAGTTGTAGGAGACTTCAACGCAGTACTAAGTGAAGGTAAAAAAGGTGCAATAACAGGTTCTTTTGGATCAAACATTAGAAAAAGATAGTGTGGAGATAAGTGAGTTGGGTTATCTTACAACGAGAAAAGAAATATGAAGATTGGAAAAACTTTGGTGGTTGTTATAGAACAAACAGCTCAAACCCCAATGCCAAATCACGACACTTCAGTTCCTGAAGAAGATAACCTTGTTACCGAAAAGTGCTTCGGACAACTATAGTGTCGTGTTTTGGCGTTGGGGTTTGAGCTATTTTGTTTATTCAACGAGAAAAGAGTTCGATGTAGCATTAAAAAACTTAAAGAATAATAAGGCGCCAGGTATAGACTGGATACAGGCGAAAATTCTAAAACATGCAGCACAAGAAGTTAGAGATCGTATGTTTAAGATAGTCACATTTACGAGACGGGGAAAGTCCCGGAGAATTATAAACGGTGATAGTAACCATACCAGGTGCGATACATTTAGAACAATTAGCTTACCTTCCCATGCGTTCAAAATTTTAACTAAAATGTACGGAGAAGGGCGGAAGAACTCTCAGGGTAAGATCAATCTGGGTTTAAAAGAAACAGAGGAGCGCGCAAGGTCATTTTAGCTTTAAGAGTATCAATAGAGAAAACGATAGAAAAAGGAAATAATGCGTACATATGATTAGTAGATTTAGAAAAAGCTTTTGTTAATGTTAAATGGGACAAGATGTTAAATACATATACTTAAAAATGTAAGGATGAGTTAAAAAGATAGAATAGTGATACTTAGAGCATAAAGAGCAACAGCCAGTTATAGATCTGAAGCAGCAACGTAGAGTAGTAAATATTAGGAAAGGAGTTGGACCGCTACTGTTTAATCTATACATCGAAGGCGTAATCAATATCATTAAACACAGTACAACTGTAGGGGTAGATATAGAGGGACAAAAGATCAGTATGCTTAGATTTGCAGATGATGTAGCAGTAATATATCAAATAAGGAGAAGTTAGAGATAGCTTTAAATAAAGTGAAAACATATTGTATGAAAATTAATAAAAGTAAAATAAAAATACTGCTATACTAGGGAAGAAACAGTAGGGAAAGATTAGAAGCGTTCGAAATGTGGTGTTATATGCGGATCATAACGATACCGTGGATAGAAAAAAAAAATTTTCGATATTGTTTTTGGTTTTTCTTTTATAACTCTTTTTCTGTTGATTTTAGGGAAAAATGTCAAATGAGAAAGTTGTTTAAAATCATTTTTTTTCATAGGGGTAAAGGGGTCCGATTTTTCAAAGTGGTGCATTTTGAGACACTGAATTTTTGTAGGGTTAATTCAATGTATTAGTGAATTAATTTTACCTACTACTACAGATAACCAATGTTGCTGTTACTTCCTTATAGTTTAGTGGTAGAGTACTGGTGCGTAAAACCAGGGATCCAGGTTCGATTCTCGGCAAGGGAATGTGTGCAGCAAGGCAATGTTTTCTTCAGAAGTTTGAGTTTTTCATGAAATTATGTCTATTTTTTTAATTTTTCTAAAAATGTAGCTATTAGCTTGAACTATCCCAAAGAGCTTCCCATATGCTCTACAGACAAGCATTACACCGCAAGAACTGTAATGTAAGCACCAAGTTCCACACAAAGATTGTAACTTTTTTATTGTAATATAACCGTTGGGTCTTTATGTATTGTCAATAATGAAATTTATGATACATATTTCAATTTGTATATTTATTTATTGTATTAATTAAAATACATATTTATATACCAAATTGAATGTTACTTTTAAAGCAGGACAAGTATTACTGCTTCACTGGTTTCGATTATCTTTAACTTTCACAAACACAAAATGTAATTATAATTAAGATTACCTAA
>NW_020438910.1:620897-631107 GCF_000699045.2 Agrilus planipennis | reverse complement strand
AAACAGAGGCTTGCAAGGAAATAAAAAATTGGAAAAGGATAGCGAATCAAAGTACTTACTTGAAGTTCCTTGTTGAAAGTGGACGAATTTTGGTAATGGAATAGGACCTCTGATCCGTTGATTAAAATTGTACAATCGGCTGCGTCGAGGTATGCGATATTCAGACGATGAAAGTTAGGAAATTTACTGTTCCGCTGGCTGCTACTGATGTCCAAAACGGTTGCTTCGTAAAATTTCACTTATATCTATGTAAAAAACCACTGATCCGGCTCGAAGGACCAAATAGAAAATGTACACTGGGTGTTTCTGGAATAAGTAGCAAGCATTGAAGGGTGTAAAGTACATGCAATAGGGAGTCGTATGGTGAATAAAGAAGTGCTGTTAAGGGATAAAAAAGTAAGAAAACCAGTCGAAGTTACAATCCGAATCCGGCCCTGGGCGTGAATTGGGCAACGTATAGAGAAGTTGCAATAAAAACTAATAAGCACCTACATAGATGACCAATGTAAACAGTGACGGTTATGGACGACCAATAAAGTAAATATCAGCTACTACACATAATAATCTTAAGACGCCCATTACGATAACAACTAATTAAATAACTACTTAAAGTATGCAGCACTATTTAAAGCGCATCTCGATATGGCATTAAAATCACAAAAGAAAGCAAAAAAAAAGGTTATATAATAAACTTTAATAGGTAAATTAATATCCTCTGGATAGGTAATTATTAAATTTCAAAACCACCGTTGAGGTATTGCCAAGGTGCATTACCATTTTTATGGGTCGCAGATAACCCTATCCTCCCATTAGAAAAAATTAATTACAACTCCAGTGAAGACACATACATACGTACGTACACTGCAAAAATTATGTCTGAGCCGCGCAAAACCGTCCGGCATTTGACGTACTTCATTTTAACAACCCCATACAAATAAGTCAAACGCATTTAGATCAGACCATGATCGGCTCGTACGTCCAATTTAGCGACTTAAAAAAATGTTTGTCTAAAAACTCACACAGTGGTCAATGCAATAATACCATTCTGCACTAACCTATGATATTGACACATTGACTTACTTTTAATGACTTCGACTGTCCACATACATACGTAATAAAAGCGTACAACGTTAAAAGAACAAAGAACTACTCTACCTTGCTGTAATCATAAGCCTCTTTAATTACACTTAATCTAACTAGCGAATAACAAATAATAGATTATTACAAAAATATAAAAGAAATACAACACGGACGCTGCTAAGTAGTAGCTCATTGAATACGGCGTTGCAGTGTCGTATTTCCCAGCGTGATCCTACCAAGGTCGGACTGGCTTTTGAATGTACCTTCAAACACGATTTTCTCGAAAACGGTATATTGGCCTGCTGCAAGCTTGTGACTTGTTTCAGAAACCCCCTACATATGAATGTATATGTTGATGATAGGTTTAGAAGGTATTCTTAGTTTTGAATTTTTAAGCTAACCTGTTCTTTTGATGACAGATTAGGACTCGAGATTGAGAATTTGTCCATCGAACGTGTCACAGTCACAAGGTAGTTATTTGTGTTTGTAATATTATCCGGGGAGATGGTGAGGCAATTAAAGCAGCATAAAATAACAATACACGAAATTGAAGTACAAGGATTTGTAAAAATTTGAAGAAATCTTCGTGATTATAGAATCGTCCACCGTGTTACATTCTCTACCTATATCATCCTATTGAAACAAATTAAAGGGCTAAGTGATTGTTGCTGCTGTTGATCAAGTCGTTTACGACATATTTAATGAAAATTCATATTTATTTTTAATTTTTCCACTACAAATTACCTCAATTAAAGGAAAATTGTTGCTGTTGTCACATCCTCACCGGGAATCGAACCCGGGACCTTTCGCTTTACGCACCAATGCTCTGACCACTAAGCTATGAGAGGTGACAACAGCAACAACGACAAACAGTACTTATTAGGTCACAAGTCTGTCGAACTATATTAATACTATATGGTCTATTTTTGACATTTAATAGGGGTGATATTATTAATGAAAATTCATATTTATTTTTAATTTTCCCACTACAATTTTCCTTTAGTTGAGGTAATTTGTAGTGGGAAAAAAACAATTTTCATTAATCATATCACCCCTATTAAATGTCAAAAATGGACCATATAGTATTTATATAAAATTTGTTTAGTTTACTTAGATGAAATCATCATATTGATAAAAATCATTTGAGGACCACCTCCGAAACGTGACCGAGGTGTTCAAAAAATTAAACGTCACAAACAAACACTAAGAAATGCGCCTTGTTTAGAAGACATAGAGCATGTTATAACACTGGAAGGAATTGAGATCGACCTCGACAAAGTCGTATGAAGTTGGTTCATATCAAAAGATGGGTACGAACTTTTAAACATTGTGAGACTTTGCTCCTATTATTATATGAGGGTTTACCGAGATAGCCCAACCACTATATACACTTACAAAAGATGGAGTTTCATTCTAATGGGCACTTGAATGTCAAGAGGCATTTGAAAACACTTTCTGGAACCCCAAACTTGACAAACCCACAGTTCAGCGAATCCTTTACGTTAATGCCGACGCTATTAATGTGAGACTTGGTGGTGTATTATCTCAAGTTCAAGGAAAAGGTCATCGAATGCTTTAGTTAAACATTTTCGAATTCTAGAATATTTCCATAGGTACTTGTATGGACGGAGATTCCTCGTGAGCTATTCATGAACCCGAAAAGACAAATTGCACACTGGTTTTCAACTATGAATATAAGTTCGACATCAATCAGCATCCACGTAAACAACACGGTAACGCAGATACACAATTCCGGAGACCTTGCGTGGAAAACTGCAACCATTCCTCATCTGTGGAAGAAAAGGGACTGACATCGGTCTATTGTAATCTAACCACCGTCCGGTATGAGGAATTTCGGGAAGATAATCGATTAATTCAAGATCGAAAGAAGGACGAAGATATTAGCTCAATAATAAGGTGGAAAGAAACCGAAACTTCAAGAACATTGGGGACAGATACGAGTTACTTAAGTCAGGTAACAAAAAAAACGAAATGTGTGCTGGGACACATAGTAGAAATGAAACTTCAACGGACAAGTTGAAAAACGAATGGCAACGGACAAGTGGAAAAATGAATGGCAACGGACAAGTGAAAAAACGAATGGCAACGGACTAGTGGAAAAACGAATCGCAACAAAATTTTTACCGGCAAATTGTTAATGTATTTGTCCAATTTGAAAACCTGTCCGTAAAACTCCAAGTAAGAATTTTGTTGCGATTCGTTTTTCCACCTGTCCGTTGTC
The DNA here is from genome assembly GCF_000699045.2 of Agrilus planipennis. Taxonomy (NCBI): domain Eukaryota; kingdom Metazoa; phylum Arthropoda; class Insecta; order Coleoptera; family Buprestidae; genus Agrilus; species Agrilus planipennis. The sequence continues at coordinate 627,785 of NW_020438910.1, read as the reverse complement.
ATTCGTTTTTCCACTTGTCTGTTGAAGTTTCACTTCTACTATGTTCCAGCACACATTTCGTTTTCATAGGTTTACTGCAAATTATGATTTGGTTTTTACACAGACGGCAAATAGAGACAATGATGCTCAGCCACGTGGAAAACAGAGGTAAGAGAACAATAGCTGAGCACAGCAAACGCCGCCGGGACTCTAGCGGACTCCCCGCTCTCCACGCGACTGCGCATTATGTTCATCCAATACAGTCGTTGCCCTCTCTCCACCGCTGACGCCACTCACCACGCGATATACCGTCTACCCCCTCCATGCGGGCGTAACGCTTTTTTGTGACCGAAAAAATCGTAATAACCCGTCTATATAGAAGTTTCACTTCAATTATTGAGCCCAGTGGAATTCTCTTACCTTGGACCACAGCGTTTTGAAAAGAATATGGGATAGTCCAGATGAAACCAGAAACAAACTTCAAAGGGTACTTCCGAAGAACAGTTTCAGAAGTAATCCATGGCGAAGCTTATTTCGGCATTACGGAGACTCTAAAGAAGGTAAGCGAGATATTTTATTGACTACGAAGTAGAAGCGGCGTATAAGACATGTGTAAGTAAGGGACCCAAGACGCATGCAACAGTACAACGCAGGAGCGCCATTCAAAGAAATAAATGCAAAAAAAAAAATTATTTGATGTAATTATGTACACATATACGAAATTCCTTAGTATGCTCATTACCCACGCTGTACTTTTCTCTAAGCTTTAAGTGAACAAACAAAACTTTTCATCTCCCAATAATTTTAAAATCGTTCTTATATGAACATATTAGTCGCTTTTTTATTTTAAATTATTTTATATATTTTCTCGTAGCATAAAAAATACCTTCCAACTCCCCTTAATTTCACGATTGTCTCTCTATATTCATTTTGTGATAGGAACGGTTACTGACCTTTTGATAAATTATTACTAGAGTTTTAAAACAAAATAATGAAAAACATTAACTGCAAATAAACTGCGTAAAATATTGTAATAACAAGTATAGAGTACAAGAAGGAAGGAGGAGTATTATAAAAAATATTTACTATTAAGAAGTTGTACCAAAATTAAAAAAAAGGATGNGATACTTTTTGCCATTTTATTCTATAGATAAGAAAATAGTATTTTTTTAATGATATAAATAACTACCAAAGAAAATGTATAGTAAATGATTAGATAATAATTAAAATAATTAAAATTTGTTGTTTTCAGTAAGATTGAAGCAAGTATCTTTTTTATTTTTAAGTAAGAGAATTATTTTTTAATTTATGCTTTTAACGCGCTAAGACGGTAGTATTTTAATTTAAAAGCGATTATTATAATAATAAATTTTGAATTATGTTAGTTTTTTAATAAATTAATAGTCAATATAAGGTTTAGACAACCCAAAATACACCATACTTCAAGAATAATTTCTGGGTTTGGCAGCCGGAGAGCATAAGTACGAAAAGGTATCCCCCAGAAAAGTAACTAGATTTCCCCTAGGATAGTGGTTCCGTAACAGCTATTTTGAAGCCGAAAGAATAACTTTCAAATTAAAAAAATAATTTAAAAATGAAAAGTGTAAATAAAAACATAGCATGTAGCACAACTAATCAATCAACCTTTACTCATATTTCTGGTTATTTTAAGATTAAATGACAACGTGAATTAGCGTGCGTTACTACTTGACTGTTATTTATACAGCTAATTTAGGTACTCTTTTATTTACATGGTTCTGATTTGATGTTTGCTAACCTAAAATAGTCACCTTGCTATCATTTTGATTAATATATCAAAACAAATATGCATTGCATTATCTCTTAATTTAAGAAATTATTAAAAATTCCAAGCTGAAAAACATGAATTTACTGCCTAAGACAGAAGATAAATTTGCTTCTAAAGAATATTGGGACACCTTTTTCAAAAAAAGGGGTGCCAGTGCATTTGAATGGTTTGTGAATGAAATGTTTTCTAGTAGAAGCATATTTTTATATGTTATTACAGGTATGGTGAATATACAGAACTATCGAAACATTTGCACAAATATATCAAGATTTCAGAAAGAATTCTTGTTCTTGGATGTGGAAATTCTTCATTAAGTAGCGATCTTTTTGATGTAGGCTACAGGTATTCTTTATAGCTTATTTAAATTGCATAATTATAAGACTTTATTGCTTGTAGAAATATAATTAGTATTGATATTTCTGAAATTGTTATACATCAAATGAAAAAACTTCATAGTCTGATACGGCCTTCTTTAAAATTTATACATATGGATGCATTAAATATGACCTTTGAGGAGGGAGAGTTTTCCGTTGCCATTGATAAAGGTACTTTGGATGCCCTAATTCCTAAAGAAAGTGCAGATGTTATAGAAAAAGCTACAAAATATTTTAAACAAATTGATAAGGCTATAAAATTTGGTGGTAGATATATTTGTATATCACTTTTACAATCTCATGTATTGAGGACTATTCTTGATTATTTTCCAAGTAAAAGTTGGATGCTTCGAATAATAAGATGCTTTGAGGCTGAAAAGAAGGCTGCAGAAAGTGGACAGAAAGTTTTTCCTGTTTTTATTGTTATTTGTACAAAGTTTAAGAATCTCAATCAAGAGGTTGGTAATGATTCCTTGTACCTATAGTATTGATAATATACTAATAAGGTTTAGAGGATATTAATTATAATTTTTAAGATTTTAGAGTTAAATGTTACAACAAATGAGTCCATAGTAAGGTTAAAAAATACAGAAGAAGTTNATACACCATACTTCAAGAATAATTTCTGGGTTTGGCAGCCGGAGAGCATAAGTACGAAAAGGTATCCCCCAGAAAAGTAACTAGATTTCCCCTAGGATAGTGGTTCCGTAACAGCTATTTTGAAGCCGAAAGAATAACTTTCAAATTAAAAAAATAATTTAAAAATGAAAAGTGTAAATAAAAACATAGCATGTAGCACAACTAATCAATCAACCTTTACTCATATTTCTGGTTATTTTAAGATTAAATGACAACGTGAATTAGCGTGCGTTACTACTTGACTGTTATTTATACAGCTAATTTAGGTACTCTTTTATTTACATGGTTCTGATTTGATGTTTGCTAACCTAAAATAGTCACCTTGCTATCATTTTGATTAATATATCAAAACAAATATGCATTGCATTATCTCTTAATTTAAGAAATTATTAAAAATTCCAAGCTGAAAAACATGAATTTACTGCCTAAGACAGAAGATAAATTTGCTTCTAAAGAATATTGGGACACCTTTTTCAAAAAAAGGGGTGCCAGTGCATTTGAATGGTTTGTGAATGAAATGTTTTCTAGTAGAAGCATATTTTTATATGTTATTACAGGTATGGTGAATATACAGAACTATCGAAACATTTGCACAAATATATCAAGATTTCAGAAAGAATTCTTGTTCTTGGATGTGGAAATTCTTCATTAAGTAGCGATCTTTTTGATGTAGGCTACAGGTATTCTTTATAGCTTATTTAAATTGCATAATTATAAGACTTTATTGCTTGTAGAAATATAATTAGTATTGATATTTCTGAAATTGTTATACATCAAATGAAAAAACTTCATAGTCTGATACGGCCTTCTTTAAAATTTATACATATGGATGCATTAAATATGACCTTTGAGGAGGGAGAGTTTTCCGTTGCCATTGATAAAGGTACTTTGGATGCCCTAATTCCTAAAGAAAGTGCAGATGTTATAGAAAAAGCTACAAAATATTTTAAACAAATTGATAAGGCTATAAAATTTGGTGGTAGATATATTTGTATATCACTTTTACAATCTCATGTATTGAGGACTATTCTTGATTATTTTCCAAGTAAAAGTTGGATGCTTCGAATAATAAGATGCTTTGAGGCTGAAAAGAAGGCTGCAGAAAGTGGACAGAAAGTTTTTCCTGTTTTTATTGTTATTTGTACAAAGTTTAAGAATCTCAATCAAGAGGTTGGTAATGATTCCTTGTACCTATAGTATTGATAATATACTAATAAGGTTTAGAGGATATTAATTATAATTTTTAAGATTTTAGAGTTAAATGTTACAACAAATGAGTCCATAGTAAGGTTAAAAAATACAGAAGAAGTTGCAGGTATTATTCTCAACATACAACAATCTGAATTTATTTCTTATGAAGTAAAAAATTTAAACAAAAAAGAATACAAAGAAATTTCGTTAGACCTATTTCAATTGGGAGAAGTAAATCCTCGTTTCAAAATATACATTATAAACCTTCCATATGAAAAAAAAAGAGGTTTATATGCAGCCTTTGTAGTACCTCAAGGAAGGTATAGCTTATGTTTACATAATTTTTAAATTTCAAAAGTAACTTTTGTATTTTATAGAGAAATAGAATGGATGTTTTCTACAAAAGCTGGAAGGATGCATCTCACCAAAATAAGTAATTACAACAGATTACTGATTATTACATTATGTCGAGATCAAAAATATGACTCGTTTGAAATAGTTACAGGTGAATTGGAACAAACTGTTCAGTGTTTTGCTCCAGAAGGAATTTCAGGAAAGGTAATATGTGTATATTTTCTTTAATTTTTCATTTTATTATGTGATTTATAGTGATTAAGTATATTTACTTTTAAAACCAAGTAGTATTCACAGTATAGAAATACAAAGATTTTCAACGTTTTCTTTACATGTATTAAGAAAGTTAGTTTAAAAATCAGTAAAAGTAATATCTAGTTATTTATTTATTTATTCATAGTTCGGTCGAAGTTGTGATAGGTCTGTACGAGTTTATCCCCGTTATTTTCACGTTATTCCTCGAGAATTTTTAAATCAAAATAACGTGCATTATTGATGACAGAAAGAGCTGCAGTTCTGCAAAGGTTCAAAAAAGGATATTTGATAATTCATAGGAGCTTTGAGAGTGTTTCTATAGGCGTTTTCTGAATCTAAATATGAGTGTTTCTTGCTAGGAATCGACCCGGATTATTACTAATACCGGATCGGATAATTAACCAGTTTAAGAATAAAAATTATCAAATATACTATTTTAAAAACTTGACTTATATATATAAATAACGTAGCAATTAATATTCCTTATTACACTAATAGATATGTTATAATCCATGATACAGTATGGAACGCATGAATGCAGAAGAATTCAACGAAAAAACTCAGTAAAAGAACTAAACTAAGAAAGAAAAAAAATAGCAGTGTATGGTCTTGGTTAAAAATAAGCAAAACAAGCAAGAAGAATATAACAAAAGCCGAAAGCTCTAAATTCCTAAGTAAACAAAGTATAAAACATTAAAAAGAAAAATACCACAAATGAGATATCAATTAAATAGTAAAACAGGGCAANTAGTTTTTAGTGATTAGAATAGAAGTTCAATTAAATGTTTTAAATAAAACAGTGAATTTTTATTCTTCATCGAAATCACGATCCAATTTAACTAGTTGCATAAAATTAATTTGGCGTGCAACGTACAACGTTTGTACATTTTTTATTTGGTCCTTCGAGCGCGAAGAAGACTGCAAATTATTTTTCGTGGATTGTTAAACCTTTTTTTAAGAAGGTTCCATGCAATTAAATAATTATCTTCGGATGCATTAAGCGAGTTCACTACTGCAGCAGCATAGCCTATTAGGTATGATTTTAAAAGATGAAATTTATGTACAACCGGAATTGAATCACTATCATGAATTAAAGATTTGAATGTATCGTAAAAACTATGCCACTCAATGAAATCACCATTAAATTGTTTAATGTTTATTTTTGGAAGGATAGATTGCGATGAAGACGCATTTTGGCTAGGAATTTCAGGACTATTTGCAACTGTACGATCTCGCTCAGTAAGGTTTAAAGATGAATTTGTTTTGCTATATTAACTGAACATTCAAAATGAAGATTTTCTACCTCCTCTCTCTCGCTTTCGTGATCTACGGCTTCGTTTAAACATTCTATTTGATTTTGAATTTCACACCACTCTTTATATGCTTCTTCTAGTCTACCTTTACGGTTTTATAACACAAAAAAATCTAAGCTTTCATGAGAATGTATATATGTATGAATGCGGGTAATTTGTCCCTTTTTAACACCACGTTGTTTGATAAGAACTTTAAGTGATTCAGATGCCATTGTGAAGTACTATGTAAAGTATAAAATAAAGTAGAAACAGAGGCTTGCAAGGAAATAAAAGATTGGAAAAGGATAGCGAATCAAAGTACTTACTTGAAGTTGCTTGTTGAAAGTGGACGAATTTTGGTAATGAAATAGGACCTCTGATCCGTTGATTAAAATTGTACAATCGGCTGCGTCGAGGTATGCGATATTCAGACGATGAAAGTTAGGAAATTTACTGTTCCGCTGGCTGCTACTGAAGTCCAAAACGGCTGCTTCGTAAAATTTCACTTGTTTCGATGTAAAAAACCACTGATCCGGCTCGAAGGACCAAATAAAAAATGTACAAACGTTGTACGTTGCACGCCAAATTAATTTTATGCAACTAGTTAAATTGGATCGTGATTTCGATGAAGAATAAAAATTCACTGTTTTATTTAAAACATTTAATTGAACTTCTATTCTAATCACTAAAAACTAAACTTCAACGTCTAAATTATAACTATCAAATTCGTCCAACAAAGAAAACTATTTTTGGGTGGTTACTGGAACAAAACTTACTTGTTTGAGAGATGAAATCTGAATGATGTCTGATTCTTAATGTACTATATCTACCAACAGGTAAATTGGTGAATATTATTTTAGCGGGGGTGAATAACTAGAAACTGAATATAACACAGAATATGGAAAGCCCTATCATTAAATGTGAGCACAATCGCCATACAATATTTCTTTCCAGTTTATAAGGGTTCTGTGAATACCCAGGTAAAATGTAAATTGGT
>NW_020438910.1:614533-618506 GCF_000699045.2 Agrilus planipennis | reverse complement strand
AAGTAAGAATGCAGAAAAACAACAATCGAAAATGTGAAAGCCAGCAGGAGTGTGAAATGGATCCTAAAAAAGCAATTCGAGTCCAACTAAATAGCAGAGACAAAAAAATATTAATAAACAAAAAAAAATCTTATCAATTAATACAATATAAGTAGCTCAGAGGTAAAGCAGAAAAAAGTTTTCAAAAAAGCTAAAGAAAACTGGAGGATGAAGGGATGAATGTAAAAGTCACACATAACAAAATAATAACAGAAAGGAGAAATTTTATTAGAAAAAAAAATACAATTTAACAAATTTTGAAATGTTTGCATTAAAAATCAAGAAAGAAAAGGAAAGGAAGAGTAAAAGCAGAGATAGCAACAATGTATGAAAGAGATCTAAGAACTAGTAATATAAAAACAAAAAGAATAACAGAAGAAGTCACTTAGATAAATCTACAGACTAATTTACAAGAAATAATAATTGTAAATGTTTACATTAGGAAAAACAGAAAACATAACTCTGAAATATCAAAAATAAAAAAAAAGTAGGGAGTGATTTTAATGGCAGAAGAACTACTTCAAAATATGAAGCCGATAGAAAGCTCAGCATCAACCAATGTCATGATAAAAATTAGTTGAAATCAGCGAGGAACTGGATGGAACTTAAAAATAAAACCTAAAGCAGTCTACCAAAAAAAATAATATTTATAAATAAACCAGTACAAAAAAATGGTGGAACAAAGAATGATGAAGCAAAACTAAAAATGAAGAAAACAAAAGAAACCTACAAGAAATATGGAGTACAAAAATTGTTATATTTTAATACTAACTATATGAATTAAAAAATACAATAATTTAATTAAAATAAAGGAAGCTGTGAACAAGCAAAACGAATAGGTAGAAGCAAAGATTGGAAAAAATATTACACATAAAACAAATAAGAAAAAGAAGTAACAAAATCGAAAAGGAGGAATGAGCAACACTTTAAAAATATAATAATAAAGGGATCCACCGAAAGAAAACAAAACACAATAGGAACAACAACTGCAAAGACACAAGAGATAAGCCTAAACGAAATTAAAGCAATAAACGCATGAAAAAAAGTATGAATACACGGAAAAAAGCATAAAGGAACTACACAAAATACTCTGTCAAATATGAAGTGGACAAGAAAAATTACCAGAAGAATGGTTCAGAAGTATAGTAAAACCTACCTATAAAAGACATACATTCAGCAAAAAAATACAGAGGATTCACACTAATAGACACCGGGTACGAAATTTATGCAGAAATACTTAGGAAAGGGTAGAAAACGAATTAGAAGAAAAAGAAAAAATGGGAAAAAAGGGATTATAGCTATAATTAACTATAGCTAATACATATCTATAAGAATTGCAATAATGCAGATATGCTTCAAAGTAATTTAGTTTGATTTTAACATTTAATTAGATAGAAATTAAACAGTATTATGAAATAATTGTAAAATAGTTATTTTAAGTCTGTCTTTTTCGTTAATTACAGTTTTTGTAAAATATATTCTGTTTACTTTTTATTTGACAAGACAACTCATTATTGTGTAAATACTCTACATTTTTACGCATTTTACTTTCAACAGATTTTATTTTTATCTATTGGATCAGACGTTGGCAAGAGAATTATTCGGGATGAAGGAGAATCAAAAATATCTGGAAAATATGTCATTGAAGATGTAGAAATTAATAATCAAATGTTTCGTAGACTTGTTTTCCTTAAAAATCAAAATATCATACAGTCAGAAGCAAAATTAACTGGTAAGAAATTTGTAGAATAAGAAAGCTGATTTACATATAAACATACAGACTCTCTTTCTCTTTTTTTGTAAAAGTTGGGCTGGTTGTATTAGTAAGACATCAATGAGAAAGCCAGAGTGCGGATTTTATATTATAGAATGTCTGTTTAATTTGAATTATTGTTAATATTCTTAGAAACAATCAGCCGGAGCTATATAATCAATGGCTCAAGTTTTTATGTTTGTCGTGGTTTTACATTCACAGCAACAATATTAAGTTATTGCCGACCGTTTCTGGCCTTGGCTAAAAGTACATGTACATTGTACATACTCATAGACAAAATGGGGGATTATTTTTTTCCCTGGGCAAATCTCAAGTGAGGGGGGGAGGGGGCAGGGTTCCACCACATCTTACCAAAATTTCACAAAGGAAAACGGAAGGTACCAAATTAAAAGAAAAACATCGCACATAATTAATGGAAGTAAAATAAGATTTATATGTTAACTAACTGACCGAGCCACGCGTTGCTGCAGCTCATTAGTTCTAATACGTTGAATGAATATTATGTTAAACATTTAAATACAGTCTAATTAATATTCACCAATAAAGAAAACCATTTTAGCTGATCTAAAAATCCACGGGAATAGGAATGGAACCTTAAGCCAAAATTTCAATAATCTATTTAAGTGGTAATTGGTGCATAATATTTTTAGTTAGCCCGTCTTTCGCTAACACAAATAGATTTCATGGTTTCTCACACGTGAGCAGGCGACATGTAATTAGTAGCCCATACTTGATGCTTACTCAACCTTTATAGCAAAATATTTTGAAATGAATGAAACACTGTCTGGCACAAAAATTAAAAAGTTGGACGGTATAAAGCATAAATTTTGCTTAACTTTAATTTTCTCTATTTCGAAGATAATAATTGCTTGCATTAAGGAGGTTCGAGTTAGGAAAGTTTAACTGTATTTTAATAAATTTCTTTTAATAAATATTTGACTTGATAGGCAAGGATTTTTTAACGAAATGAACTTGTACTTATATAAACATGTTGAAGTGTACAACACAGGACAAATGCCTGAAGCCCATATGCCTTGTTTTGATCGATTTAACATGATTTGGTGTGAGATATGATTATGATTATAAATTGATTAAATATTTCACATTAAGAAACCTCCCATTATTAGTATGTATCACCTCTGTGTGTTTGTTTGCCTAATTGTTACCTATTTTATAGAAGCTGCTAATTAATTAATTACATGATTTTTTTTTTTCTTTCTGTAAGTATGTAATTTTATTATTTTTGTTTTCCAGATAAAAAAATAAAAGGAAACTGTAAAGAAGTAGATCATTATTATTTAGCATCAAAGTATCACATTTTTTTAACAATAGGATGCGATTTAGTATGTAACGCAATAACCGTTCCTTCTGTCGCTGTTATTGGCCTTGGAGGAGGTACTTTATGCGTGTTCCTAAGAAAATATTTATCGAATTCTGTTGTAACTGGAGTTGATCTGGATGCAGAAGTTTTAAATTTAGCACAAAAATGGTTCGGTCTTGAGCTGCATTCTAACTTGAAAGTGGTGGTGGAGGATGGAATAAAATTTATACATGATAGTGTAAATAGTGGTAAGAATTTAAAATGAAAAACGAGGTAAATGAAATATGTAGGCAAATGACCAATTTTGTAGGAGCTAAATATAATTGCTTAATTTTGGATGTAGACAGCAAAGATACAAGTATGGGTATCAGTTGTCCCCCACCCCAATTTTTAGAAGACCATATAGTTGAAAAAACAGCAAAATGTTTGAAAAATGGAGGTTTGTTATAGATAATAAATTAGCGCTGTTGAATAATTATGCTTTTGTTGCAGGTGTTTTCTTATTAAATTTACTAATACGAGATAAAAACCTTCGTCCAGATGTGTTTACTACTTTGAAGAAATATTTTAAAGTTGTTATTTCATACAACTTGGAAGAAGATCTAAACGAAGTCATATTTTGTTTCAACGAAAATAAAAATGTTAAAAAACTTAAAGCATCATTAAAAGTATGCTGTGGAAGAATAAATTCCTTTTTAAGTAAAAATAAGCAAGAAAGTGAAGTTCTTGATATTGATGAGTTTTTACAAAAAATACAGATTGATAGCTAGTATAAATGTTCTTTCATCTATTATTTTCAAAGCTAAACTGATTTTACATTAAACCCCAATTAATAACTA
>NW_020438910.1:568177-609424 GCF_000699045.2 Agrilus planipennis | reverse complement strand
GAATAGTGATATATGAACAGTAGTGTAAATAAATAGAATAATTCATAACCTAAGTTTAGTAATAATTTAATAGTGTTTAAAAGTTCTTCAATAATTAGTGTAAATAAATAGTTTTTGTCGTTATCAGTCTTAGAAGTTAATTTTTTTAAAACCACGAACATTACAATACGTTCATTTTCACAGATAATTTATTGCGGACTCGTCAAGTTCAAGGCCTTTCATGATTTCTTTTTAGATGAAAAATTACAAAATTACGAGCGAGCACTGTACTGTTCTACGTGGGATATAAGGTCGATAGAGGGAAATTCCCCCTTAATCTTATATTGAGTGAATTAATTTAAGTAGTGCAATAATTTTTGTTATCATTGCAATCAATTTTTGTTAAGGTATCGAAAAGCAATCTTTCACGTACGAGAAGAAACTGTGTACCTACTGTATGACCTTTGTAATGTTAATTGACTTAAGTATCTATTACACTGATAATTACTCGCCAGAATTACCCTTCGGTTTAATTTAAAAATAAAATATTTGTAGTTCTCTGCTAGCTGACTCGACCGCATGCTGCTGTGGCTAATTAGTTCTAATACGTTGAATGAATATTATGTTAAACATTTAAATACAGTCTAATTAATATTCACCAATAAAGAAAACCATTTTAGCTGATCTAAAAATCCACGGGAATAGGAATGGAACCTTAAGCCAAAATTTCAATAATCTATTTAAGTGGTAATTGGTGCATAATATTTTTAGTTAGCCCGTCTTTCGCTAACACAAATAGATTTCATGGTTTCTCACACGTGAGCAGGCGACATGTAATTAGTAGCCCATACTTGATGCTTACTCAACCTTTATAGCAAAATATTTTGAAATGAATGAAACACTGTCTGGCACAAAAATTAAAAAGTTGGACGGTATAAAGCATAAATTTTGCTTAACTTTAATTTTCTCTATTTCGAAGATAATAATTGCTTGCATTAAGGAGGTTCGAGTTAGGAAAGTTTAACTGTATTTTAATAAATTTCTTTTAATAAATATTTGACTTGATAGGCAAGGATTTTTTAACGAAATGAACTTGTACTTATATAAACATGTTGAAGTGTACAACACAGGACAAATGCCTGAAGCCCATATGCCTTGTTTTGATCGATTTAACATGATTTGGTGTGAGATATGATTATGATTATAAATTGATTAAATATTTCACATTAAGAAACCTCCCATTATTAGTATGTATCACCTCTGTGTGTTTGTTTGCCTAATTGTTACCTATTTTATAGAAGCTGCTAATTAATTANAACTTTTCCCGCAAAAGGAATTCGAAAAGGTTCCGTACAAAACACTCCCAGCTTTGATAAAGATAACAACGAAGTGTTAACTGCTAATGATAATTCAATAGGTAGTTCAGGTGGAATAACAGACGTTATAATTAACGTGCACTCTAGAAATAATTTATATTGCTTTATATCCCTACTGCTCCTTCCGTCCTGACTTATCTGACTTCCTAGATATCTAAAATCAGCCACTTCTTCTAATTTTTCGTCTCCTATCGTTATATTCGCTCTTTCCCTACTTTTTCTTCCCTTGCATACCAGTATTTTAGTTTTACTTTTATTTGTTTTTATACAGTACTGTAGTGTAATGTATGCAATTAAAATTATGATTTAAATTATAATATTTAAACGTAAACTTTGAAAAACATATATCAATCGAAAGGTACTGTACTCATATGAGTATGTATTTAAAAGAGAATAACCCTGAATACCCGTGTGGAATGCGAGGAATAATTTTATTCAAAACATCCCTGTCATGTGGACAGAGCCACGATTAACTTTTTCGATGTTTTTGAATTTTCTGCTGTAGACACAATTTAATATAATTCACGGCTACATGCACGCAATATTCACAAAATAATCGTCAACAAAAACTCGAAAAAAATTCAAGAAACTACGTCATGTACAGGCACCTAGGGCGCCAGTACGCCAGTCGCTAGTCGTCTCTTTTTTAAATATATAGTTATCAGAAAATATCTACGATATTACCGATAAGGGTAATTTTATACTTTCGCGGTCCCCTCGTTTTTTGGCTCTAGCAAATCGAAAAATCATCCGATTTCGATGAATTTTTTTTTAAAATCTTTGTTTTTACGGCGGATTTATGAAAAAAAATATGGAAATAAAAAAAAATGAAAACTTATATTGGTTTCATGGCTTTAAATGTTCATGAAAATGCACTCATTCATGTATAATTGTTGATAACTTTTTTCCAAGTAATCAAATGAAGTTGTTATTTTTTTTTCATAATCTACACAAAAAAACGAACAAATAAAAAAAAAATATATAAAAATGTTGATTTATCATGTTTTTACAATTAAAAATAATAACAATTTTTCTTAAAATTGACCTTTCAATAAACAAACATTTTTTAATTTTTCTTTTTCCAAAATGTTCGTTTTTTTATGTAGATCAACAAAAAAAAATATATGAACTGCGTTTGATGCTTTGTAAGAAAGTTATAAACGATTATATGCGAAGAACTGCGTTTATGATCACATTTGAATTCATAAAACTATATGAAATCTCCAGGTGAGATATTTTCATATTTTTTTTCATAAATCCGCCGTAAAAACAAACATTTTAAAAAAAATGATTTTTCGATTTTCTAGAGCCAAAAAACGAGGGGACCGCGAAAGTATAAAATTACCCCGATAAGTTATCTTTTGTCCAAAAAAGTAGAGATAGGAGTAGAAAGTACATGACTCGTTCAATGTACGGCGCAAGCCTTATAGCGTCGTAAGTTGTTCACTGCGCAGTAAGGCAAGGCTCATTTGATTTGCCGCGTGTAAAGAGATTTTGTTTGAAAATACAGAAATCGATGCGCGGTCGCTCATCGCGCAGCGTTCAAACGCGCTTTCTATCCTTTATTGGCGACAATGATTTTTAGATTCACTCGCTTGGCGTTAAGTTTTTGCTCCTATATCTTGCTTTTATCTTTAAAATTATTTAAGATTCTGCGTGAAAGTACTTAGCGTTAAATAAATGCATGTAGATAAATAAGTATAGAAACAATGTTAACATACCATTCGGTTTATAGGAAGATAGTTGATCAAGTATTACAGAATTTTCTAATTGTACGGTACACGCATATTCCCGTAATTTCTTCGCTTCAGAGCCTACAGGATTTTCGGTAATAATAGTACGCGAGGTTAAAGAAGCAACAACAGATCGATTAAAACTTGACCAATCTATTTTCATTTCCGTCATAAAAAGAACCGTCGAACGTGGTTTCCAAGACGAAGCTCTAAATAATGAACTTTTTTATTAATGACACATTATTTATAAAAAATAAAATTCATGGTACCTAGCTATCATTTCTGGATCCCATAAAGTAATTTTTAAACCAGGGTGAGTATGATCTAAAATAACCACATCACGAACTTGCTGCTCATTTCCCACTTTCGTTGTAATTATTCTAATTGGGCCTACCGTTCGGATTGCTCCAAGAAGATCAACAAAACCTAAATGTAGAAAAAAAAGTTTTATATGAAAAGTTATATCGCATTGTTAGAAGAGCATACGTATATAAAAAAAATAAAAATTAATTAAGCATTAAATCATTTATTTACCTATTATTGACACGTTTTTCGTTCAACGCAAATTATAATATTTGTTAGTAATTAGTATTAGCTTTTTTGCTCTAGAAAGGGCCTAGTTTACTGACAATAATAATAATAAACATTGTGTGGTTTTATGAAACCACGACGCAAGTGAAACTTTTCGGATTGTAAGCATTTAACTGTAAGTTTTCGGAAAATTACTAGATTTAGGGTATTAAAATTTAAAATCGCGTTTTTAATCTTATCTTAATTATTGGAAAATGGGAATGATAATGGGAAACCAATAGTAGACAAGATGTCCAACTTTTAATTTCAATCTGCATATGAAAGTACGGAATACATAATAAATACAATCATTCAGACGATAGACACATGTTAAAAACTGAGAACAATATTTATTTAAATCATTGAATCATTTTCAACTTCAGTTATTCTATCAATAATTTCATCTTCGCTTTGAGATTCACAGTCTATAAAAATAATTGTCATGCACTTGCACGAATGAGTGAGAATATAAATGCTACACGGTTAGCTTAGGCGAGCCATGTGCGCCGCCATATTGGCCTTGGCTGCTTTGCCGAGTGACTTTCAATTTTACCCCTACTCCGCGGCCGGCTGTAATGCGACATGCGATAGATGGACGAAAAAATTTGAGGCGACGTAATAAAAGTTTCACTAATAATAACAATAATATATTTATGAAACTGAGAGGACTGATAAATGATAATAAATAGACAAGAAGTACTGTTAGCTCTATAAAATTTAAGAACAGAAAATTGGTTTCCAAATCGTATCTCAAAAGATGTGAGTGAGGTTCTTTGGATGCTCAAAGTTAACCAGTGAAAACTGAGAAGACCGGGAAATAATAAAAATAATAATAATGAAAACTTACTTGCAATACCTCCCCCACTATTGTGCACATCTATTAAGTTGATAACTCCTACTATGGGTTTTGTTGGATGTCGTAAAAGTGTACTATAATAGTCGTAATTGTTTGTTTCATGTTTTGCCATGCTAGGTACATTAATAGTTAAATGGAAGGGCGAAGTAACCATAGGGCAGTACTGTTCTTTAATATCTCCAACTTTACGCACATCAATTCGTGGTTTAGTAATTTCAACTGTAAAGTATTGCAAAAGTAATTGAGTGCTAGAAAATTTAGTCAACTATGTACTTACTGACATCTCCCGTATGATACTTATCATACGTTTCTATAATTTCATTGGCATCTCCCCAGCATGTGACATTAATATAATCGACAATCGAATCTCTTATCGTAAAATTCCATACTCCCCTTTCTTTAAAAGTATCTTTATTATCGACAAATCTTCTCAACCTTTGTTTAGCTATTATGATACCAACGACTATTGCATTCGTTATAATTGGCGAAAGTTCTTTAATTGTTGCTCTTTGTAAACTGATATTAGTTTGATCCATGGTTTATCGCAGCTTATTTCTAGTATTTTAACTTCATGCATTCGAGTGAAACATAAGAATGCTTTAGATCTAACGAATTTGACATCTCTACTAAATATAAATCTAAACAATTTATAAAACAATAGCGACAATGACCAAAGGATACTGCGATTGCACTTAACTGCAATAAGTATAGCATATATAACTATCATAATAAGTATTTATTGTATCACCATCGATACAATATTCTTAAAGTACATAAATTTACTAATAGAGCATTATAAAATTAAAAAAAAAACTATACTCCGAAATTTACAAAAAAACTTCTGGCTAAACGAAAAATTTTAACCGAAATGGTCTTTCATAATCTTAATTCGTGTTGTTTAAAACAAGTATATGTATANACAAAAAATATTCGATTTATTTCAAGTAGCAATTCTCTATTATCATATTCATGGTAAACCAATGAAAATGATTGCTCAAAAATACTCGATTTATTTTAAGTAACAATTCTCTATTATCATATACATGGTGTACCAATGAAAATGATTGCTCAATAATTCGATTTCATAAGAAAGCGTAAGATACAATAACTACATAAATTACTAGCTCTCTTTTCCGCATTTTCAAGATGATTTTTAAGTTAGCCACTTTTAAATAATAATAAACTATTCGCAACGTATTTTACACCTTTGTTTATATTTTAGAATGTTGTATACTTACACATTTACGTATAGAGCTGAAAGTATTTCATACATCAGCATGGCTCAAAAAATAATATGGTCATTGTAGTCGTCAAAGTATGAGCTTAACCGAAATTTTTTTCTAACAAAACTTGTATTTTAATGCAAAATTGCCTGTAACATCTAAATTTAATTTATTACACAGACTGTTCAAAAATAGAAAAAAGTAGGTTTCGATTAAATGATAGCACTGTTAAATATGTGTCCAATCGAAAAAAATTATAAGAGAAAGTTTTAAAAATGCTAAAATATGAGGCCATGCAAAAAAATTACGGCGATATTCAAATGCTTGTTCTTCATGTCAAGTGAACCAGTTTGTAATATTCTCATTTTGGCTAAAAAGTTAATCAAAAACTCTTTCGAACAGACTTGTTCTTTATTTTAATACAAGATCGTCTGTAACATCTATATTTAATTTGTTCATCTATCCATACACATACTTTTGNTAAAACAGAGTAATTGTTAATAAACTCTACAGTAATATACATTCTTAGTAATACAGTGTACAATAAATATGTTAATATATAACATTAGAAAAAAAGAGTAATGAGTATAACAATACTTTCTAAGCTTAAAAACATGAAAAAAGAACATATTATAGCATATAAATGACTTACTTAAAATATCATTAAATACCTTTTTGCAAGTTAATAAACTGCGTATGTGAACAGACCAGTGGCAACCAAGACAGCAGAGAATTTGTAGACATGCAATGATCGCTAGACTTACAAAAGCATCTTCTTGATTCTCCCAAAAATTTAATAATACACACCACCAATATAACCAAAGTATGTAAATAAAAATAAATGGAAAGATATATCCATGAAAAAATGTTTTTCTGCAAGTATAAAGAGTGACAGACTGCACTAAATCGTCCACTTTAGGTGTAACAGTCCTATTAAACAATTTAACTATTGTTAATAACCCAATAGCATAATTATAATAATCTTAACCTACCTTATTAGATAATTGAGGAACATAGAAACGACAGGGAACCATTACAGGGCCACTGAAGACGGTAAGCCGCCTCACCACCCTGTCTCTTGAGATTAATCAAAAAAACAATCGAAATTTCATTGAACATTTCGCCACTTTATCGTAGATTCCTTAGCAACTCTCCTCTCGTCATAGCACTTTTTTTACATCAGTACATTTTTTGTTAGTTTATTAATAACTGTAATGGGTTTGTTATTTATTTTATTTAATTAAATTACAGAAAAAAGGAAATTTAAAAGATGGAATGAATCAATTAAATATATAGTTTCAAATGAGATATCAATTAAATAGTAAAACAGGGCAATATTAAGAAAGTCAAACTCTGCAATATGTTTTTCATCATCATACATTATTTTTTTATTTCACCCAATGCCATTAATAATAAAAAAAAATGTATAATATACACTAGTCTTTGCAGAACAACCTCACTCTGTTCTATGGACCATAAAATATTGTTTAATTTACAATTTAAATGAATAATAATTGTAAAAAAAGACCGAGGAATTACACAATAAATAACTTGTTCTTTCATCTACATCTTTGTACATGTTACAAAAATTCCATTTATAGTAGTTAAGTGAATGCTAATTTGCAACCAATTCTTCTTTTAATTCTCCCTCACCACACAGCCTTAAACATATTCTATCGACGAGGAAGGAGAAGAAAAAATCAGCAAACAGGACTTGAAGCAACACTATCCTGAACTGAAACAAACATTTTATATTCAATCCTGTTCCTAAGATTTAAGGCTCGTATATTATTCTCAAAAGTTAATAATTATTACAAAAGAAACGAGTCTCATGCACACGCGTTAGAAGTTACGCACATATAAATTAAGCCGGCATGAACATAACGATGGTTATGTATTTATTTAAATCGTTTTCGATTACGTGTTTAAATAATATCACTGTGCAGTGTTGCTTGTAAAAAAACTCGCTCCAATCAACGAATAGCAACCACCGTTGAAAAAAAATACCGCACTCGAATTGACCTCGTGCTTGCTAACACAGCTTCGCTACTAATTCCATACTATCGGATGTTCATTAACTGTGCGCACGCAAGTTCCGTTGCATACTAATATTTTACTTTTAACACGCCAAAAGAAGTATAACGTTAAAAATAGAATAAATTCGATTGATTTATCTTATAAGAATATATACTAACATCGTGCGGAAAATCAATTAACTCAAACTGAACAGCTAACTCTGGAAAAGCTCCAAGTGTGAGTGCCAATACTACACCAGAAGATCCAATAATACTGTAAACCAATGCGGTGTTTTCACGTAAACTTTCCATATACGGATATCCCTTTAAAATAAACAATATCACATATTTGACATGAGTAAATGTTAAAAGTATACTTACTCTATAATTAATAGCAAATGTTGCAATCTGTAATGCCATAGAGATAATGTAAACAGTACTGTTAACGATATTGGGTTCAAAATGTTCTTCTTCGTCTTCTTCTAAAGATAATTTTATTTTTGTTGTATTAGTAGCATCACTAAAATGTAAAGTACAGAAATTCTATAATTAATGTGATATTCAAAACTTACCTTTCAGGAATACGTAATTTTGCTTGATGAACTAAATAAATTAGACAAGTAAAGTGAACGGAAAATTGCAAAATTACGGTCAATATAGTATACAAACTGAAAATATTCGGAAGAGGTCTCTGCTTGGACAATGTTTTTAATGGCTGGAAACAAAAAATATTCGATTTATTTCAAGTAGCAATTCTCTATTATCATATTCATGGTAAACCAATGAAAATGATTGCTCAAAAATACTCGATTTATTTTAAGTAACAATTCTCTATTATCATATTCATGGTAAACCAATGAAAATGATTGCTCAAAAATACTCGATTTATTTTAAGTAACAATTCTCTATTATCATATACATGGTGTACCAATGAAAATGATTGCTCAATAATTCGATTTCATAAGAAAGTCTTATAATTAATTACCTTTGATCTGGAAATAAAGAGAAAGCATGCTGCCAAAAGAATACCTTGAAGAGTTGCCTGTACATCTCTAAGTTTAATTCCATCTAAATACAGTACAGATTGAGTATAAGCCAAAATTAGAGCATTTAAAGCTAAAATCTTGAACATTTGCAAAGTTGTTACCAAAGTGCATCTTCCTTGTTTTATAATATGACACACTGAAAATAGTTAACCAGTAGAATCTAATAAACAATTCGGCATTTGTAAAATAAAAATTGATTTACTTCAATGCATTCAAAAAAATCTTACCACATGTAATTGTTGATAATTTGCTAGTGAAAGGTGATGCTATACTTGCATCGCCTAATTTAACTACCTGTACCTGCTCTTGTTCTTCAATTTCTTTCATTATCTTTTGTAAATTCGACTGAACAGTACTTAAACTGTTTTCCATATTTTTTATGGAATGGTTGGATCTATTACGAGGTGCAGGCATTTCTCTTAATCGTCTTTCTTTTTCTTTTTCTCGTTCTAATCTCTCTTTAACGTCTTTTCGTTCTGGTAGTCTTTCAGGTGCATTGGCAAGAATTGCAACACCTACATCAGCATGTTTAAGAGCTCCAACGTCATTAGTACCATCACCACACATAAGAGTTACATACCCTAACGATTTAAGTGTAAGGATTACTTGCTCTTTTTGTTTAGGAGCAAAACGAGCAAATACAGTTATGTGGGGCATCATTTTCAAGAGAAGTTCACTATTATTTTCTTGAAAATATATTAAAGAATCACCAGTGATGCAAAGGCTATAATTTTTAACTAACACTTTCAAATCAGTTGATAAAGGAAACGATCTAGTTTCATCAATCGAGGTCCATTTCTTATTTTCTTCTGAAAACAAGAGTATTGGTTTTGAACAGAACTTTAGTTCTTTTGCAACATGACAAGCGGTTAATGGATTATCTCCGGTTATCATACTAACTCTATGAGATGCGTTTAGTAATTCCTTTATCACACTCTTGGAGTCAGCCTTCAGAGGACAAGAAATTATTACAAATCCTCCAAATAAGAGATCCTTTTCGATGTCATCTCTAGCTAAATTTCTAACTTCTTGAGGACTGATTTTACCTAATTTTTTCCACCCTAGGGCAAGGACCCTTGCACCCCTTCTACTCAGTTCTAAATAAACTTTATCGTAAATATCTGGAATATCCACCAACATGGTTTTTATAGTTTCAGGTGCACCTTTAGCTGTTGCAATATAAATTGTTTCAGTCGATCCAACTTGATTGAAACCCGCAATAACCGACATTCTTTTTAAAGCAGAAGAAAAATGGAATCTGTGAAAAATTTTTAATCCAGGAGATTTCCCTTTTTTAGGAATAACTGCATCTGCTTTTGTGAGATTCCAGTCAACAGCAGTTAATGTTGCTTTTTCTAGTGGATCACCAACCAATCCATCATCCACATGTGCCAGAGAATGGCAAGTTGCTAGAATAAATGTCGATTCCAAAGGAATATCGGAAATTGGTGTAATTTTAGAATTCTCTTTTGCTAAAGCAACACCCTCAACAATTAAGCTATCACTGGTAAGCGTTCCTGTTTTATCGAAGCAACATATTTCAACTTTTCCCGCAAAAGGAATTCGAAAAGGTTCCGTACAAAACACTCCCAGCTTTGATAAAGATAACAACGAAGTGTTAACTGCTAATGATAATTCAATAGGTAGTTCAGGTGGAATAACAGACGTTATAATTAACGTGCACTCTAGAAATAATTTATATCTGTTTCTTTCAGGATCTTCACTACCCTTAATCCAGACATAGACGGCAGCTGCTACTGCAAAAATTAGTAGGAACGAAATAAATCCGAACGTTTCTAGGTTATTTGCAGTAACTCTCTTGACTCCAAATAAAATAGTTCTTAACAATTTTCCTTGTGAAGTATTAAAACCAGTTCTCAAAACGTAACCAACACAACCATTATCTTGAGCACGTAAGCCTGAAATGGCTTTGGTAGGAGCAGTTTGTTGGACAACTTTTGTCCCACCAAAAAGAACATGAAGCTTTCCATCAGCTTCTGGGTCTAATATTGTTTTTGAATCAAAATTTTCAACTGGTTCTTTCATTTGAGGTACTGACTCGCCTAAAAAAATAATACATGAAAAATTAATAAACAAAACGAATAACATCTAATTAAATAAACTTTTGTGCGTTAAGTTTTTCAATTTATTGTTACTCAATTATTCCGTTAAACTAAAATGTTAAAAGTAGTTAATTTTTTTAATGTAGTTGACAATTTCTTTTATACAATGGAATTTCTACAAATTAATTGATATTTTGGCGTTAGAAAGTGAGCTACAAAACACTTAGCGTAATGTAAATGTTATATCTTAAAACGATCTTTTGCTCGCGACTTCGTTGGCGTGAAATAAACCTATAATACGCAATTCGATGGACATTCTAAGAGCATCAGGACATTCCTGCTTATAAAGTGCAGCCGTCATGAAACCTTCTATGTCCTCTCCCTGCACCGCAAACACATAATTAAAGGCACAGAGGGAGGCAAAGGTACGGAAATAAGCAGGCAGTATGGTTAGTGAGACAACAGGATTTAAAATAATAGCAATAGTAGTAGCCACAACTGTCCTAACTATTACTTGGATACTTGGTAATTACAATAATTAACTAAATAATCAATGTATGTAATATTTTGATTTGCTATGAATTAACAAAATTTTAATGTGGTAGTGTGAAGAGTACTGCCAATATTGACTAAACATTTCCTCTAACGATTGGTAGAAACTCAACAGTGTCAGAAAAAGTACAACAATGCTTTAAAAAGGGAAAAATCCCGAAAACACAGGATTGTAATGAATTGTAATTGTAATTGTAAAAACAGAAAAATTACTAGTAAGATATAAAAAGTTTTAATAATTATGTACCCGAAAATAAGCTAGCATTATAAATGTTAAAGCAGTTGCAATTATTATTACAAATACTTTTATAAACGAGCAAAAGAAGATTTACAATACTAATTTGCACCATTACAACAGAAATAATAATTGTGGCTAAATTCTTAACGAGGAATATTGAAATTAAAAAACTCTAGTTATCTAATTATGGCAATATATCGTCATCTACTGATATCCGCTACTAACTAAAGTATTTCATGTTAAACAAGGTCATAGCAAAATATCTACTGCTCAGGAACTTCTACTGTTCTTATTAAAACTGGAAGAAATCAGAACTATCAGTTAATTTTTTAGACCGTAAAGCAAACATAGATCATTTCTATACAATGATGAATTAATACTATGTAGTACATAATAAATAAAAGAAAAATTGCATAATTGCGACATGACATTTTCACATTCGTTTCAATTTTCTCATAAAATTGTTAATATATTTAATGATTATTAGAGTGAATAGCAAAAAGCATCCCAACATGACATTAAAAACAAATTTAATGAGTTAGATGTAGCTATGATACAAAGAATAGTTAAGTATCATGGTCAACTTTTCATTTAGCCAACTGAGATACAAACGGTATAGGCAATAATACAATCGTTTCAAGGATTTGAAGCATTAAAAAATCACCATATATCCGAATTTGTTATCGTTAGAGCATTTTAGCATTAGTCTTGATGGAAAATTTTGCAGGACCATGAATGACTAACGTCATATCAGAGTTATCGTTATAACCGATATCGCTACATGGTAGTTGTTGTTATAACCGATGTCATTATGACCGAGTTCCGCGGTATATTATGTGTTAGAAAATTAAACGCTTTTAAATATTTACCTGTTAATAAGCTTTCATCAACGATACAAGAACCTCTGAGTAATAAAATATCACAAGGAACAAGGTTATCATTTTGAGATCTTGTAATTGAAACAATATCTCCAGGAATAAGTTGATCAGTAGGTAACATTCGCCATCTTCTATTCCTATATACATATATGTTATATGGTTTGTTTCCCATTTTAAGAATTTCAGACATATTTCTAAGCTGTTGCTGAACTAATGTGCACTCAAACAAGACTAACATAACCAGGGTAAAAATTGAATAGTACCAGTATTTATCTAAACACCATAGTGCTACACAAAAAACTTGAAATACAAAAAAAGGAGCTAAGGCTCTTTCTTTGAACAATTCTACAAATTCTGGTATGACCATATCCAAATGGTTTGTCCCATATAATTGCTCAACCTGCTGTATATCAACATTTTCTTGATAACCTTTCCAGTTTACATATTCATTAAACGATTTATTAATTGGAAATTCAAGTCCTTTAAATGTCTTTCGGTTAGTGCACCAAATATATTTGGTTTTTTGGAATATAAACCATATATGATCAACTGTATCACCATTCTAAAAAAATAATTTTGTTACAAATAATAAAACATATCATGTTTTTACTTACTTTATTATTATGTAAATATACTAACTCAGAAGATCCATTGTTAGGAGTTGGTATTACTTTAACTACAGTTGCTTTTAAAGGATTCTGTTCCTAAATATAAAACAGAGTAATTGTTAATAAACTCTACAGTAATATACATTCTTAGTAATACAGTGTACAATAAATATGTTAATATATAACATTAGAAAAAAAGAGTAATGAGTATAACAATACTTTCTAAGCTTAAAAACATGAAAAAAGAACATATTATAGCATATAAATGACTTACTTAAAATATCATTAAATACCTTTTTGCAAGTTAATAAACTGCGTATGTGAACAGACCAGTGGCAACCAAGACAGCAGAGAATTTGTAGACATGCAATGATCGCTAGACTTACAAAAGCATCTTCTTGATTCTCCCAAAAATTTAATAATACACACCACCAATATAACCAAAGTATGTAAATAAAAATAAATGGAAAGATATATCCATGAAAAAATGTTTTTCTGCAAGTATAAAGAGTGACAGACTGCACTAAATCGTCCACTTTAGGTGTAACAGTCATTCTTAATTCCCAATCACGACTGTAATTCAGCAGATGTTACTTGCAGTTACTTCAAATTTCAATGTCTTGGTTAGGAACGTTATAAGTATTACAAGTATTCAATAAATTCCTACAACATGAAATGTGTTGCACTATAAAAAGCCAATACTTTACCAGTAGTTACATTAATTTAACCATAAGGTACATTTTCTAAGTCCAAGATATATTTTTCAGAGTACAGAAATCACAGTAAGCTGCATATCTTCTTTTTAATTACCCGCTGACTTTTCACTCACCTGTCACCTTCTGACAAAATTATTATTGGTTAACTGGCGTCTGTAAGGAGCAGAGAAGCAGTCAAAACGAACTTTGCCAAATATGCTCGAGTCATAGAAAAAGTTCTTTATCTGTGGAACTATCAATTAATATACTATGATTAATGTAATAGTCTATGATCATAGCCTACGGTCATATATGGTAATAGCCATAGCTACCCTTTGTAGATCTATTATCTATGGCCAAATAACAGCTATCTATGGCAATAGCACAGTTCAGTTGTAGTTGTCAGTAATATTATTTATTGTTCGTTAATAATTTAATCGTGTATACGAGTGTATACTAAATATAATCAAAACGGAATTTAGACTGCACATAGTACATAATATTTTTATCTGTTACAACTCCATGAACAAAAAAGATAATTTAATGAAACTATGGAACAAGTAGAAAGTATGTGGCCTTACATTCCACAACCGGTTTTATATAATATATTTTCGTACTTAAACTATAAGGATTTAATAAGGGCTGGAGAAGTGTGCCACTTGTGGTATATTGCTAGTCGTGATGATTTTCTTTGGAAGAGAATATTTTTCCAAAATTTTAAAATAGAGCGGTCAGTACCTCCCATAAGTGGTGAGTACTTGGTAATGATGGTTTTAATTAGTATTAATTCATATATATATTAGGTAAAACATGGTTGGAAGAGTTTAAGCGTTTGTGTTATCATATTCCAATTGTGCAAACGGAAACCCTTACTGATCATATGCATCAAGTATTACATGTCAGTTTTTCACATAATGGGAAATATTTTGCTACATGTTCTAAAGATGGGTATATATTGGTAATTTACTATAATTATTTAATAAACAGTATTTGTCAATGCTAACATTTAAGGTATGGAATTCTACATATCCAGCAAGAATTAAGTATTTTAAAGATATGAAAAAGTTTTGTTGGAAATACACACAGTATTCTCAGTTTAATGAATCAGATACATTGTTATTAGTGTCTGGAGTACATTTTGGATCACCTCATAGTACATCTGGAGAAATTGCAGTCTTCAGTTTGCAAGGTAGCAACAAATTTTGTATAGTGTACAATCTCGATACCCTGAACAGTTTGGGACTACTGTCGATTCAGACATACTTGTAAGGTATTTCAGTAAATGTATTTTTTGAAATACATCTTTTTAAGACTTATTTCAAGCCGTATTTCAATTTGATCAAAAAATATTTAAATGATCAATTAAATACATTTAAATGATCAAATAACTACAGCAGTCAATTTAATTTCTTTTGAGTTTTGTGTTTGTATTGTCTTCTAAAAGGATAAAATTGTTTTGCATTCATATTAAAATATGTAATGAAAGGGCCACAATGGTATTTGTTACCAGGATCGATTCAGATAATCACAAGGCCTAGAACAGCCAAGTTTTCATAACAGGCAAATTTTATTTGTAAATGAACATCAGCAATTACAGTTGATAAGGAAAGAGTACACTTTGTGTAGGAAAAAATTGTTAATTATTTGAGTAAAAATGGAATTTGGAAATAAAAAAACTTATTTAGTTAGTAAAAAGAAAAGTATATGTTCACCAGTATTAAAAAAATAAAAATTATGTGTCTTTCATTAGAATACAATATCAAATCAGCCTTTTTCACAATTTTCTGCAAAAATACCGGTAATGTTTGGACTATACATCCTAATGTCATTACTTTTGCCTGGTAGGAGGAGTGGGGGACGCTAGCCAGCCGCTCATATTCAAAATACCGAAGTTATTTTTTTTGGTATAGTTCCGTTAAAGTTATGGTTGGACAGACTTTTTTTTACTGAACTTAGCCCGTTTTTTTGATTCGACCATCATTAGATTGCAATATTCTCATTTGCAAGGAAAAATAGGAATATGAAATACAATGTGAATGAATGCACGTTTAGGTTAATATTATTGGTCACTTGAATTCGCCTGTGTCAGTTTTCTCCATAAATTCACCATATTGTTTAGATCAAGAGCATCGCAAAGGTCTTTTTCGCTTTTTATCATCATTAAGATATCAAGTATCTCCTCTTTAATGATGGACCTGGTCAAATTTTTAACTATTTTCGTTTCCTTGCACAAGATTTTGGTTGCTTTTTCTACAATGAATATATTACTTGAGATATCGTAGTTAGTTTGCATATTAGTGGGAGGACCACGTATTCCGAACCACCTAAACTTTTAAATTTCGAAAAATAAGTGTTCAAGACAGTTGATACTTGCAGGTCTGGTAGTTGTTGATATTACCTGCAAATTGAGTTGATTGTAAAATTGAGGAAGTTACAGATAAAGAACCGACAGCGTTTTTCAATGAAATCATTGAAGTATGTACATTACACTAAACTTTTCGTAGTTCTTACTGACTATCTCTTGGTAGTTGTTATAGATTTAGACGTTATAATAAAATAGAAAAATTATTATTGACAAAGAGGGAATTTTAATTCATCATAAATGCACTGGATTATAATATTTTCTTTATACTTTCGAATACATATAAGCTAGGGTCAGCGTCTGATCCTTCAGCAGGTTGGACCAAAATTAAAAAATTAGTAGGATTTGTTATAATTTTAAAGACTGTTCCTCTCAGTGATACATATTATCATAGCTCAATTTTTCATCTCTTCTTAACGCATTCATTTTTAAGTTCCTAGCGCGCAAGTATTGTAGGTCATATTTGTGTCAATGAATAAGGAAGTGTATCCTCTTACAATTAGCTGCACTTCCGTTGGTCATTGTTTAATAAGAATTTATATTCAGGTTTTTAGTTTTGAAGATTATAATTGTGCTAAAGCTAATTTCCAAAAGTTATTGCTAAGAATGTTGATTAAATGCAAATTAACAATGCTATTTATACTTACTTGATTGAACTCCTATTACGTTGCAGATAATAAGTCAATCTAAGAGTTATTTCTAATTATTAAGAATAGTAAATTGTTCGGATGAACGCGTATTCTAATTATTGAGATTGTACTGCAGTTATATGTAATATGTTAACAATAAAATTTCCATTTTGATAGTATAATTTTTGAAATTTATTTTATAGCTGGCTTTGAGTTGCAATGCCGGGTAGTGAATAAGCCGTATGATATTTTTGGAACATGGTATAGTGATCAACACCTCTTATCAGGCGACTTGCGTTGGTTGGCCCATTTAGTTAGTACGTCTTTCTTGTGGTTAAATAAAGCTTCACAAGAAACAAGTTCCGAGCATGTACCTATTACCCAGAATTTGTTTCGATTTTATAATAGAAATGCTAGTTCTATTAGAGCTATTATGGTATCTAACTGTCTTCCTAATTCTGAAAGGGCTGCTGGTGGTTCAGAAGACCTAAATGATGAAATTCTGTTGAAAGAAAATATTGTGGAACATGGAAATCCTGTTAGTCATCGTGATATAAATGTTCTTACCAATCAACCAACTACAACAAGAAATCAAGGTATCTGCTAAAATAGCAGGTATTTAAATAATAAAAAAATCATGACGAATAGTATTACGTATAAATGAGTGCAACAGTACTATTGTTGTTATCCTTTTGGTATATTAATTGTCAATATTTGGCAATCAACAGGAGGCATAATAACATGATAAATTACATAAATTTAAATTAATTTCAAAGTTAGTGCTCTGTGATATTTAAAGGACTGTTTTACTGTATTTTATTTTCGGTATCTAATTTCTTTTAAAACAAATCAAAATATATCTGTAAATCTTATAAAGGATGCTTTACAAAGGAGGTTATTCATATATTTTTTATTGTTAATAAAATCCTAATGGCTTGTGGGGTTCAAAAATTATTACAAAATTTGTGAATGTTATTGAGGGAAAACAACGCTATTTTTTTTTTTTTCAATTTTTAGAGAATATTAGAAGGTGATTTCAAAAGTACAAACGTATGTTAACAATTAGACAATCGTGAAATATTGAATTTTAACTTAATCTGTCCGAGTATTTCAATGTGAATGCGTAAAATAGTATATTACGTACCAATGGAAGGCTATTACAGACTACGATAGCAAACACGTACTGTGTGATAGCCTACATTTTCAAGGTGTGTGCACTGTTTTTTGTCACATTTCTGTACTATTACAATTACGGTATAAACTGATAATTATGTTACGTCTGGCAATAGTGATTACATGATCACTTTAAGTTTCTGTTAAGACACATACTTAAGAATCGTGTGCGTGCGGTTTTTAGTTCCGTACTTTAGAGAAAAGGAAAATCAACTTTCTAATATGATGTGACAAAGAAAAAGTATTTGCGTCGACTTGGACAAAATGCCAAACCGACAGGAAAATGGGCTAAATTGAGATGTAAAACATTGAAGTAATAGTAATAATGTTTTGGATGTTTAATGCACATAAACAATGCTTTTGATTGCGAGAAATATTGAGTTCAGTGCTACGAAGCGTAACCTAGACAGATTAAATGAAATTAGGTATTGATTACTTCTTCGCCTTAAGATTCGTTTTGTTTTTTCCTGTTAGCTACTTTTTCAAAATTATTGCTGTTATTTTTCTGCCCAACAATGTTACTAAGGCATCTGTATCTAAACGAGTTTGTTTTGATGTTTAAAACCTTTGAGAAGCCCAATTTAAATCAAATTAGCTTTCATGTTAAAAGGCATTTTCTCTATGTTACCTTAGTTGCTTAAATAATATTAAAAGAGTAAAAAAAAATTAAAAAAAGTCAAAGCCAATATATGATGTAGGAGTCAAAAATGCTCGGAATTTAAATTTCACGTGCTAACCAGTTGTAGTACATCACCAGTCACTGCTGGGTGTATTGTGCAGCTCTGTTAAGTGCATTTATTTATAAGGTTGTAATCTGTGAACAGACTATTTAATATGAATACCTTTTAGTTCCTGTTTGCTCTTATGGACGCTGGAAGTCGGGAGATATCGTCGATTATGTTACTCCAATTCGATATAATTCAGATTATAGGAAAGCTGAACAAGAATATAAATGCTTAGATGGTGAACCTGACGATTTGAGTGATGAAGGCAAAGAAAATGAATACGATAGTAATTCAGAGTCATCTTTGGAAATAGATAATAATTGTGACTTTGAAAATGAGGAGGATTTAGTGCATAATGACAAGTACTTAATTTTTACTACAGGATTTAAAACGTATACTCCCCATCAAATAGGTTAGTATTACTATATTGAGTAAACTTTCCTACTACGACTTATTCAAAAACTTAACTTTTTTTAGAAATGACTCATTTTTGAAAAACATAAATTTTATAGTTTTTCATAAGTGGGGCATTTTAGGCAATTGTCAAAAGGTGAAAATTGTACAAACAAACCTGATAAATAAATTAACACTTTGAACACAATTAAATTGTTCAGGTATTATTGTTTTGCACTTTTTTGCAAAATAATAATAAACTAATAATAAAATGTTACTTAACTAGAGTTTATAAAATGAAACAGTTTTAATATATGTAAATTTTTACTTTGTTCATTTCACCAATTATGAAAAGTGTTTGCTATCAAATTTGACGATCATTTATAAAACTAAATAAAATTTAAAATTAGACGAGTAATCATTGTTAATTATGCCTATCGTTGAAGTTTCCGATTTATAATTGTTTTTAGACAATAACAGTTAAGTTTGTATTCGCTATCATTTATTACAAAAGCATGAGGCCCAAATTGGCTGTTCCTACTACAATATCAGCGGTGTTCAGCCCGCATTAGTGTGCGTTGAAATTCCAGGAGGCAAGCTGTCTATCAAATTGTATTGCTCTATTAAACGATATTAATTTTTGTGACACAATTTAGACACGTGTGTTAACAATAAATTTGGTCCAATTTAATTGTAATGCGCATGGGCCTTCAGTTTGGATGGCAATACACACGTGATCTTAATAGCTCATTTCCTTGCATAAGAATGTAATATGTTATTCCTTATACAGTTTTTGTTTTTCAAATCTATATTTTAAGATAACAATAAAATAATACTAGTACGTCTTTTAGGTTTCAAAAGAATAAGGCCATTTATGTTTCCTAAACGCATTGATCCTGGACCGTCCCTAAAAGAACGTTTGGAGTTACATGAGCGTAAAAAAGAAAAATTAAGATCAGGATCTCCACCAAATGAACCTAATTGGTTAGATTTTGATGCAGTAGCTGATAAATTTGATAAAGTTGATCATTTGATCGATTTGCACGGTCATATAATCGGAATGGGTCTCAGCCCAGATCACAGGTAAANTTTAAATGTCTTTCGGTTAGTGCACCAAATATATTTGGTTTTTTGGAATATAAACCATATATGATCAACTGTATCACCATTCTAAAAAAATAATTTTGTTACAAATAATAAAACATATCATGTTTTTACTTACTTTATTATTATGTAAATATACTAACTCAGAAGATCCATTGTTAGGAGTTGGTATTACTTTAACTACAGTTGCTTTTAAAGGATTCTGTTCCTAAATATAAAACAGAGTAATTGTTAATAAACTCTACAGTAATATACATTCTTAGTAATACAGTGTACAATAAATATGTTAATATATAACATTAGAAAAAAAGAGTAATGAGTATAACAATACTTTCTAAGCTTAAAAACATGAAAAAAGAACATATTATAGCATATAAATGACTTACTTAAAATATCATTAAATACCTTTTTGCAAGTTAATAAACTGCGTATGTGAACAGACCAGTGGCAACCAAGACAGCAGAGAATTTGTAGACATGCAATGATCGCTAGACTTACAAAAGCATCTTCTTGATTCTCCCAAAAATTTAATAATACACACCACCAATATAACCAAAGTATGTAAATAAAAATAAATGGAAAGATATATCCATGAAAAAATGTTTTTCTGCAAGTATAAAGAGTGACAGACTGCACTAAATCGTCCACTTTAGGTGTAACAGTCATTCTTAATTCCCAATCACGACTGTAATTCAGCAGATGTTACTTGCAGTTACTTCAAATTTCAATGTCTTGGTTAGGAACGTTATAAGTATTACAAGTATTCAATAAATTCCTACAACATGAAATGTGTTGCACTATAAAAAGCCAATACTTTACCAGTAGTTACATTAATTTAACCATAAGGTACATTTTCTAAGTCCAAGATATATTTTTCAGAGTACAGAAATCACAGTAAGCTGCATATCTTCTTTTTAATTACCCGCTGACTTTTCACTCACCTGTCACCTTCTGACAAAATTATTATTGGTTAACTGGCGTCTGTAAGGAGCAGAGAAGCAGTCAA
The DNA here is from genome assembly GCF_000699045.2 of Agrilus planipennis. Taxonomy (NCBI): domain Eukaryota; kingdom Metazoa; phylum Arthropoda; class Insecta; order Coleoptera; family Buprestidae; genus Agrilus; species Agrilus planipennis. The sequence goes on along the minus strand of NW_020438910.1, from coordinate 588,200 downwards.
AACGAACTTTGCCAAATATGCTCGAGTCATAGAAAAAGTTCTTTATCTGTGGAACTATCAATTAATATACTATGATTAATGTAATAGTCTATGATCATAGCCTACGGTCATATATGGTAATAGCCATAGCTACCCTTTGTAGATCTATTATCTATGGCCAAATAACAGCTATCTATGGCAATAGCACAGTTCAGTTGTAGTTGTCAGTAATATTATTTATTGTTCGTTAATAATTTAATCGTGTATACGAGTGTATACTAAATATAATCAAAACGGAATTTAGACTGCACATAGTACATAATATTTTTATCTGTTACAACTCCATGAACAAAAAAGATAATTTAATGAAACTATGGAACAAGTAGAAAGTATGTGGCCTTACATTCCACAACCGGTTTTATATAATATATTTTCGTACTTAAACTATAAGGATTTAATAAGGGCTGGAGAAGTGTGCCACTTGTGGTATATTGCTAGTCGTGATGATTTTCTTTGGAAGAGAATATTTTTCCAAAATTTTAAAATAGAGCGGTCAGTACCTCCCATAAGTGGTGAGTACTTGGTAATGATGGTTTTAATTAGTATTAATTCATATATATATTAGGTAAAACATGGTTGGAAGAGTTTAAGCGTTTGTGTTATCATATTCCAATTGTGCAAACGGAAACCCTTACTGATCATATGCATCAAGTATTACATGTCAGTTTTTCACATAATGGGAAATATTTTGCTACATGTTCTAAAGATGGGTATATATTGGTAATTTACTATAATTATTTAATAAACAGTATTTGTCAATGCTAACATTTAAGGTATGGAATTCTACATATCCAGCAAGAATTAAGTATTTTAAAGATATGAAAAAGTTTTGTTGGAAATACACACAGTATTCTCAGTTTAATGAATCAGATACATTGTTATTAGTGTCTGGAGTACATTTTGGATCACCTCATAGTACATCTGGAGAAATTGCAGTCTTCAGTTTGCAAGGTAGCAACAAATTTTGTATAGTGTACAATCTCGATACCCTGAACAGTTTGGGACTACTGTCGATTCAGACATACTTGTAAGGTATTTCAGTAAATGTATTTTTTGAAATACATCTTTTTAAGACTTATTTCAAGCCGTATTTCAATTTGATCAAAAAATATTTAAATGATCAATTAAATACATTTAAATGATCAAATAACTACAGCAGTCAATTTAATTTCTTTTGAGTTTTGTGTTTGTATTGTCTTCTAAAAGGATAAAATTGTTTTGCATTCATATTAAAATATGTAATGAAAGGGCCACAATGGTATTTGTTACCAGGATCGATTCAGATAATCACAAGGCCTAGAACAGCCAAGTTTTCATAACAGGCAAATTTTATTTGTAAATGAACATCAGCAATTACAGTTGATAAGGAAAGAGTACACTTTGTGTAGGAAAAAATTGTTAATTATTTGAGTAAAAATGGAATTTGGAAATAAAAAAACTTATTTAGTTAGTAAAAAGAAAAGTATATGTTCACCAGTATTAAAAAAATAAAAATTATGTGTCTTTCATTAGAATACAATATCAAATCAGCCTTTTTCACAATTTTCTGCAAAAATACCGGTAATGTTTGGACTATACATCCTAATGTCATTACTTTTGCCTGGTAGGAGGAGTGGGGGACGCTAGCCAGCCGCTCATATTCAAAATACCGAAGTTATTTTTTTTGGTATAGTTCCGTTAAAGTTATGGTTGGACAGACTTTTTTTTACTGAACTTAGCCCGTTTTTTTGATTCGACCATCATTAGATTGCAATATTCTCATTTGCAAGGAAAAATAGGAATATGAAATACAATGTGAATGAATGCACGTTTAGGTTAATATTATTGGTCACTTGAATTCGCCTGTGTCAGTTTTCTCCATAAATTCACCATATTGTTTAGATCAAGAGCATCGCAAAGGTCTTTTTCGCTTTTTATCATCATTAAGATATCAAGTATCTCCTCTTTAATGATGGACCTGGTCAAATTTTTAACTATTTTCGTTTCCTTGCACAAGATTTTGGTTGCTTTTTCTACAATGAATATATTACTTGAGATATCGTAGTTAGTTTGCATATTAGTGGGAGGACCACGTATTCCGAACCACCTAAACTTTTAAATTTCGAAAAATAAGTGTTCAAGACAGTTGATACTTGCAGGTCTGGTAGTTGTTGATATTACCTGCAAATTGAGTTGATTGTAAAATTGAGGAAGTTACAGATAAAGAACCGACAGCGTTTTTCAATGAAATCATTGAAGTATGTACATTACACTAAACTTTTCGTAGTTCTTACTGACTATCTCTTGGTAGTTGTTATAGATTTAGACGTTATAATAAAATAGAAAAATTATTATTGACAAAGAGGGAATTTTAATTCATCATAAATGCACTGGATTATAATATTTTCTTTATACTTTCGAATACATATAAGCTAGGGTCAGCGTCTGATCCTTCAGCAGGTTGGACCAAAATTAAAAAATTAGTAGGATTTGTTATAATTTTAAAGACTGTTCCTCTCAGTGATACATATTATCATAGCTCAATTTTTCATCTCTTCTTAACGCATTCATTTTTAAGTTCCTAGCGCGCAAGTATTGTAGGTCATATTTGTGTCAATGAATAAGGAAGTGTATCCTCTTACAATTAGCTGCACTTCCGTTGGTCATTGTTTAATAAGAATTTATATTCAGGTTTTTAGTTTTGAAGATTATAATTGTGCTAAAGCTAATTTCCAAAAGTTATTGCTAAGAATGTTGATTAAATGCAAATTAACAATGCTATTTATACTTACTTGATTGAACTCCTATTACGTTGCAGATAATAAGTCAATCTAAGAGTTATTTCTAATTATTAAGAATAGTAAATTGTTCGGATGAACGCGTATTCTAATTATTGAGATTGTACTGCAGTTATATGTAATATGTTAACAATAAAATTTCCATTTTGATAGTATAATTTTTGAAATTTATTTTATAGCTGGCTTTGAGTTGCAATGCCGGGTAGTGAATAAGCCGTATGATATTTTTGGAACATGGTATAGTGATCAACACCTCTTATCAGGCGACTTGCGTTGGTTGGCCCATTTAGTTAGTACGTCTTTCTTGTGGTTAAATAAAGCTTCACAAGAAACAAGTTCCGAGCATGTACNACAAATCCAAAAAGATACCTATTTATTTTCAAACCAAATAACAAAATTTAACACACTATCTCTTAAAAATGTAGAAATGAAAAGAAAAGAACAACTTCATTGGCTCAAAAGTCATAACATAAAACCTATAAGTCATAACATAATCAAAAAGAAAACAAATGCACTTTTCATTACTCTAAAAAAAATCTTAATGATATCCTAATCCTCTCTTAAAACCAACCTCTATTTCCTAAAATTCTATTTTAAATAGCCGTATATTGTTAATCCCTTTTGGGTACGCACTTGCTAAAATGCAAGCGTCTGATGATCAGTTGTTAGATAATAGCTATATGTTATTAGACTCCAGTAGAGCTTATTTTTTGAATAAAATCAATTTATGATTCTATTTTAAGAAGGGTGTGAAACAACAGTATATTACATAACATTGCGCACGAGCGTGAATTTTATCACATGTGTGACAATGTCCTAGCGCATGATTTTTTTTCGGATCTTCGGACATTCTCCAACGTTAGGAGGTTGTTTCATCCCTATAAGTAAGAAGAAACACTATAAAATGAATACTGCCTGCATTGATTTACATAATTCCATACTTTTTTATTCTTAGTATAACATTTATAGAGTTTATCCATTAAAAAAAGGTACATATGAAATTCCTTCTGATATTAACAATTATTGAATCATGTATGTAGTATGTTATTTATCAATCTTCTCTCGTTAAACTTAAAGAGAAATCACTTATATAGTAACCTTGACAATTTGTTGTTTATTTGAAAATTAGTTTTATTTTACTTTAAGGTACCTTTATGTGAATAGCAGACCTTGGCCTCAAGGCTATACAATAAGTAACCCTTTGGAACCACCACCCATAGCTCAAGAAATAGATATCCATGTTATTGATTTGGTTACATTCAAGCAAGTCGGGATAATGCTTCGATCTCACAAAGCCTATACTCCAAATAACGAATGTTTTTTCATATTTCTAGACGTGTGTGATAAATATGTAGCAAGGTAATTTATTTACATAATTTGAAAATTGAAATTTACTTTAACTTTTGCTAAATTAGTTTGAGTTAGGTTTAACTATTATTTATAAACAAACACATTAAATTGAAAGGAATTTGTTTGACTTGCATGGCATTTACAGTACATACATTAAAAATAAAAAAAGCGTATGAACAAACATTTTAATAATTCGTACAAATAATAGAATCAAACAATCAATTTTTTTTATGATCGATTGGCTTTGTTAAAATTGGAAAACTTTGTTGGGATATTTGTTCTTGTTGTAGTTTTCAATAGTTATGTTATTATACAATATGATAATTTTAAAAAAATATTTTTAACATTTTTTGATAAAATTTGGGTAAAATAGTGTTTATGCAGTCATTTTGAAGGATTATTGATCTTTCATGCCTCACTGAGAACTGAAATAAATAAATTGATTTATCCCTAAAGATGCTAAACATGCTTGATAGTGAAATGTTAGACAATAATAATCCTTTATGATGACGACGACGACCTAAACACCCCAAGAGACATATAATAGAAATTTTGAAAATATATTGCTTTAGTGGTGCTGAAGATAACCACGGGTACTTGTGGGATCGTCATTATGGGATGTGTTTGGCAAAATTTCCTCATGCAGATGTTGTTAATTCAGTGGCTTTTAATCCGAAGGATCCCGAAATGCTAGTCACTACATCAGATGATAACACTATAAAGATCTGGAGATCGAAATCAAAAGTTAAGCAGTTTGGATTAAATTATGCTCAGTTTCAGCAGGGTATTGAAACAAGAAGGTATCGTGGTCAAAACGCATCTACAAATCTGCGTGGTAGTTATAATCGAAATACTTAAAAGTATATTTTACAAATATTGTATCTGATCTATTTAAATCAATATTAACCGATACTGAAAAGGAACCTACCTACATTAGTAGTACACACGTGATAAATTGCGATGGAATATCCGTCCTTTACAAAATTGTTGGACAATTTAGACACGTGTGTTAACAATAAATTTGGTCCAATTTAATTGTAATGCGCATGGGCCTTCAGTTTGGATGGCAATACACACGTGATCTTAATAGCTCATTTCCTTGCATAAGAATGTAATATGTTATTCCTTATACAGTTTTTGTTTTTCAAATCTATATTTTAAGATAACAATAAAATAATACTAGTACGTCTTTTAGGTTTCAAAAGAATAAGGCCATTTATGTTTCCTAAACGCATTGATCCTGGACCGTCCCTAAAAGAACGTTTGGAGTTACATGAGCGTAAAAAAGAAAAATTAAGATCAGGATCTCCACCAAATGAACCTAATTGGTTAGATTTTGATGCAGTAGCTGATAAATTTGATAAAGTTGATCATTTGATCGATTTGCACGGTCATATAATCGGAATGGGTCTCAGCCCAGATCACAGGNAAAATAATAAACCACTGCCCAGCACAGTTCTGTACACTGTGCAGGTGACTTGTATTATATTCTTATGATATTGTACTTATTTTTCGTGATTTTAATAAAGTGCTTATTTTTAGTATGCTTTATATCCACATTTAATAAGTTGTAACACGTAAGATTTATCATGCTAGCTCATTAGCTATTTACATTTCTAATCCATAGAGATAATAGAATTAAAGCAGGGAAGCTTATCGGAAATACGTTTTCTTAAAAGAAAGGAACAAAGAATGGTCAATTATACCGACTAATCAGAAGTACTATTAACATATTAAATAAAGAGAGTGTTTTTCATCTCACAGTTCACTTACAACTTACAAGGCAGTACAGGACTTCCCTACTCCAACTGTATTATCTTTATAGGTGTATAAACAAAGAAATTGAGTAACAGCAAAAAATTCAAATTCTGTTACAAACTAGAAAATTCCTACCTATTTTTTAGCAGTTTCTGTAAATTAAACTTCATAAATATATTAATTACTTACAATTGTTTTTTGTAAAATTAACGTAATTTAAAATACAGCTTTTAAAACTTTTTGAAGAAGACAAAAGCATCCGAAATATCTTTTATATGTATATATCTATTGTATATCACAGATCAAAACTTTCATACTGACAAGAAAAAGGAATCATTCTTCGTTTTGTAATAATTTTGCTACAAATTATTTGCTTTACAGGGTATTCCTTAAATCGTTGAAATTCAACTTGATCTTTCAGTTACTTCTTTTTCTCTCACTTAATTTTGAAGCAATAATTTAAACAGTTTGTACTTCATGTGCATTATCTTCTGTTAGTGTTTCTCCAGAAATAAGGTATGGTCGACGGAACATATCGATTCAAAACTCGTTTTTTTTATGGAACATTTTTTTAAAAATATTTACTTAATAGGTACTCTTGATAAAGGCTGAATAAGCCGAAACGTATGTCGATTTTTTATGAAACACTGTTGAAACATTTTTGCAATTTTAGTTTCTTCATTGCTACTAACAATATCTAATTTTGATGAAAATATTTTTCGACATCATGCACTATTTAAAATTTTTAATTAGGTATTGTTATCTCGTTACTACAGCAAGCAAGCCATATTTAACCTTTTAACTCCTATTTCTAGTATTCTTGAACTCACCCTGATCCTCGTAAAGTTAGTTGCCCATATTAATTTTGTCATATTGCCCTTGCAGTCTACTAAAAAAAATGAAGATACTTCTGTTTTTAAAAAAAAATTAAGTTCGAACTTTGATTAAGAATACCCAGACTTATCATTTGACGAAAGAGCAGGTTGTAATTTAGTATTGATGTGGCTAACACCGTCTATCAAGTTAAAGATCACTATATCCTGTATTCATTAAAAAAAAGTGCGGGACGATTGGTTACGTGGCTCACGTGTACCTGACTATTGCACGCCGTAAAAACACATGCAATTTTTTTGAAAATTTTGTGCGAAATTTCGCAATCCTGTACCAAATGAATGTCTATATTTACAGAAACTTAAAAACATAAGTTCATCGTAGCACTGTCCGCGTGACTAAAAGGATAGGGATGTCTTGAATAAAGTTGTTCAGTGGTGAGACTATTTATTATCAAAGGAAACACTACAATTTTATTCCATGTAAATAAATGTAAAAGGTTTTTGACAATATAAAATGCATTTGTTTAATACAAAACAATACAACTTGGTCAGTCACTTATATCTTTTAATTGCTATAAAATTAGTACATACTCATTTACAACTACGGCTTCTCAATTTTTGAAAATTTTGTGACAAAACATGTTTTCAATATTTACATTTTTCGAAATTTAACGAAATTATCTTTTTTACATAATGCGATTATTGTGAATACAATCATACATTGAGTGTATTTTGAAATAGACATTTAAGAGAACATTATTACAGTTAAGTTATTGGATAATACCATACCTATTATACGCCCTATACCATACCTTCAAATGGCATAGGACGTCTGAAATATGACCAAATTACATTAGCTATCACAATCGTTTGGGCTTATTGAAAAAGGTATAACCATAAATATACACATTCATATAAAATTATGATCAATTATTTTAGATAGGCATTAAATATAATCGCTAAAATTATTGATTTAAATTTGAGTCCGGATTTGGGTTGACATTGTCACTAGAATCAACTTTATCATTTACATGGGCGGCATTGCTAGTTACAGCTGCCCTTGGAAGTTCACATGACTCAGCATTGGGGTCACAGTGATGATGAACTTTTTTCTTCTTTTTATCTGTATGTCCTTTACAATGATCACATTCATCATCACTAGAATCACTGGAACTACTCTCACCAAAGACTTTTGGTTTTGTGTAAATACAACAGCCTGTAAAATATATAGGAGATTTAAAAATGTACTTTAACAACTATGTCCACTTACATTTTGATTTCTTTTTGTTTAAATCTTCATTGTCTACAGTTTCTGATGTCCACTTCACTTTTCTATCACTTTTTGGTTTAACCAACCTTAATTTCAGAGTGGGAACTTCATCATTCTGTAACAAAAATATTTAAACACTTCTTCGCCTTAAGATTCGTTTTGTTTTTTCCTGTTAGCTACTTTTTCAAAATTATTTAAACTGCCTCGTTAAAATTTAAGAATATGCTTTATTTAAAAGCATATTTAGCCAAAAATAAAACAAGTGAATTAACTTAACGATCTACNGACTACATTTACTGATTAGATTAAAATTAATGTATATATATTACAATTTAAAGCACAAATATGCTTTTAAGATATAAATGAAAATAGATTATACTGTGTAAAAAAAGCCTTTTGTCTTTTATTTTATTTAGTATAAATTAAGTGAGATACAAACAAAACAGTAAAATATGATTTCAAATTTAATGTAATGCAAGAAAAAAAACTTTAGATTATTTCGGCACTCTCTGTATAAGATACATAATGTGTATTCGAATAGAATTTTTAGTATTTACTGAACAATTTTAGCATTTTTGAGTTTCATAATATGCTCTTTGTCATAGCCTAATATATTACATAAAATTTCATCAGTATGTTCCCCTAAAAGAGGTGGCGGTGAACGAACAAAATTACCTCCATCACTATAATGAACAGGTGGTCCAACTACTTTTACTTTACCAAACACTGGATGGTCAACAACTTTAATTAAGTCAATTTCCTTGACATGAGTATTTTCAAAAGTATCTTTTAAAGAATTTACAGGACCGTTAGGAAAATTTGCATCAGAAAAAATTTGCATCCATTCCTTATTAGTCTTTTTAAGGATAGCACTCCTTAGTACAGCTAATAATTCTTTTCGGTTAATAACTCTGTCGGTGTTCTTCTTAAATTTTGGATTTTCTGCTAACTTAGGCAAGCCAACCTTTGTACAGAGTTTTTGAAACATATCATCTGATCCTGCCCCTATAGTGTAATATCCATCTTTTGTTTTAAATGATTCATATGGAACAATACTTTCATGTGCTGTTCCCCATCGTTTACCTTCAATTCCTGCATTTAAGTAATTTGAACCAATGTTTATTAATGAAGCAATTTGAGTTGATAATAAATCACAATCAATTTTTTGTCCATAGCTTGTTCTGGATCTTTTAATTAAAGCAGCCATAATTGCTCCATGTGCATACAGACCTGTAGCTAGGTCAGTCATGGCCACCCCTACTTTTACAGGATATCCATTTTCTGGTCCAGTAATATGAAGTAAACCACCCATTGATGCCGCAATTACATCATATCCAGGACGATTTTTATACGGCCCTTTTGAACCAAAACCAGTTAAAGAACAGTATATAATATGTGGGACAAATTCCTTTATTTGTTCATAACCTAAATTAAAATCGTCTAATTTGCCCGTTACAAAATTTTCAACAAGTATATCGCTTTTCTTTAATAAATCATGTATTACCTTTTGACCGGATTCTTGTTGAATATTTACGCAAATGCTTTTTTTATTTCTATTTACACTAGCAAAATAACAAGATAAGAATGTGTTATTAACAAAAGGTGGCCCCCAGTTTCTGGATTCATCTCCAGATTTAGGTTTTTCAACTTTTATTATTTCTGCTCCTAAATCTCCTAGTATCATTGTACAAAAAGGGCCGGCTACGATTCTAGTTAAATCTAAAACTCGAATTCCTTGCAATGGAGATTCAGTGTGCATATTTAGGGAGTTTAAATTATAACTTTTAATTTCGTAGATAAATAATCGGTTTCTTTGAAACTTCTTTATGCCTTGTATGATTCCTGACCACATACTAGTAAAAATTTTGAATAAATTATAAAAGCATTGTGTAATACGTAAAAGTAAACATAAATTACCTCCGTGACAGTTTCTTCTACAGTAACCGTTGTTGAAGCTTCAGGTGGACCTATTTGTACTGGATGAGGTTCTCCCATTTTATCAATTGTTACTGAGTAAGTATTTATATTTCTAGAACAACACTCATTTATTAATCTCACTAAAAAGTACACACGATTAGATAAGAAATCACACGTCCCTGTTTCTGATAAATAGAACAAAATATTTTAAAACCGATTTCCCAAGCTACTGTCAAATGTCAAAAATTATCAACGCATCAATGGTTAAAAACTGTCAAAAACAATTACAAAGTTGCTGTGTATGTGTATGCGTACGCACAACACAGATGTATGTAGATAAGGGAATACGTTTTACGATTAGACCATTATTTTAGATTATATTTTGTATTAATTAAGCGGGAAACATTAATCAATTGCATGAGAATCTAATTTTCGGAAAATTTACCACATTTTGCATTTTTATAGACTTAGTTTGAGGTGGTGATTTTAATCAAGTTGGACTAATATGATTTTGGTTGTTAATTAACATTAATTCATTTTTATTTTAATGTCACTTGTTTTATTGGTTTGCGTTAATGAGTTAATAATTGCTTATTCATAATACAGTTTCTATTAAAGAGAACTGTCAGTTTAGCACATTCTTTCGTTTAATGTCAAAGTGATTTATTTTTAAATGGACAGTGGAACAATCTTTGTACCGTTTTTAAATTTAATTTTTGCATCTGAGAGTTGTCATAAAAGACTGAAGGGAAGACGTGGAAATTTTTTCGAATCTCTTGAATAATTGTAAGCATGTAATATAAGTAATAGAAAACTATATCTAGTAAGTAATTTCAAATATTATAATTGGTTTATAGAAATTGATTATATAAATATGTAGGTATACCCGCAACAAATAATTGCATATTAGGTATTTTGTTTGAAACAGTTTTCACATATTTATAAAATATTGACATTGGGTAATAATTCATGGAATTAAAATGTATTTTGCCCGATTTTAAACTAAAAATAGCGCATGCTTTCATTGGATTTTAAAGAACAATTTCATTGTTTCGTTTAACGCAGGCAAAAGTTGCCACCATTAATCATAAAGAGTCAAAGTCCAAAATGCATTGTTTTATCGTGAATATTAATTAATGAATTTCATATAATGCTTGTAGGTGTTACATATACCATACAGGTACGGTATTTTAGCATAAAAATATGCTGTTTTTATTTAGCAATTGATATATATAGGTCCAAGTATTTCCAAGTATTGAATTGGAATAGAAACATTGAAATTATATTTTGCAATGTAACAAATATATTGATAAATTACTATGCTAATATTGTAACTTTACTACAGTAGATTTAAAAGTTCAGTAATACCTAACTAATGAATAATCCCTCTGAAAAAAAGCTGTTAAAATTGAAAAAAGAATAAGCTAATGTATTTTTTAAAATCTTTCAGGTGCACTTTTTTGTTGCTATTCTTTTAAAATTAAATAAGTTGAATTTGAATTTATTTCAAGCGAAGTACATGGAAGTACAGACAGTAACCAAACTATTTTGGGTATAATATACCCTGTATAGGCTAGACACAGGTCACCTATACGCACGTCTGGTTAATTAAATTGTGTGTTATATTTTTTCAGTAAATACTGATTTTAATAATCATCATCATCATAAGGTCATCAGTCCTAAGACTGGTTGGACACGTACCTTCACTCTTTCCTAGTCTGAACTGAACTTCGCATTTCCCTAAAACTAGAACAACCCACATCCTTAACTATTTGCGAACAGTAATCTAACCTAGGTCTACCTCTACCCCTCTTAACTCCTGTTTCTGCCTCTAATATGTCTCTGATTAGATCATCATGTCTGAGAAGGTGTCCTACCAACCTATCTCGCCTATTTTTTATTGACTTCCATAGAGCCCTCTGTTCTATTCTTTCTAATACCTCTTCATTTCTAACTTTTTCTACCCAGGTTATCGTCATCATTTGCCTATAACACCACATTTTGAAAGCTTTTAACCTTTTCTTTTCCGCCGCGCCCACTGTCCATGTTTCGCACCCGTAAAGCGCCGAGCTTCAAACATACACCTTTAAAAACCTTTTTCGAATTTCTAAATTAACTGTTTGCGAGCATAGAAGTGACTTCTTTGCCCCTGTAAACCTACCCCTACAGTTGTACTGTTTTTAAAGATGTTAATCGCGTCTTCGATGTATAGATTAACAAGTAGTTTTGACAGTGTGCATCCCTGTCTGACTCCCTTCCTAATTTTTACTTCCCTACGTTGCAGCCCTAGCTTTATAACTGCCTGTTGTTCTTTATACAAACTAAGTATCACTTTTCTATCTTTGTAACTCATCCCTACATTTTTAAGTATATTTAACATCTTGTCCCATTTAACATTGTCAAAAGCTTTTTCTAAATCTACAAATCCTATGTATGCCTTCTTTCTTTTTTCTATCGTTTTCTCTATTGCTACCCGTAAAGCTAGAATAGCCTCTCTCGTTCCTCTATTTTTTCTAAACCCAAATTGATGTTCCCCTAATAGTTCTTCCGCCCTTTTTTCCATCCTCCTCTGTACAATTCTAGTTAAGATTTATATATTTTTTATATTTGAGTTAATTAAACTGTACCCTTCTTTTAGGCTATTGAATAGAGATTTTAGTATGGAACAATTGCATTAAAGGGGTTTTATGATTGAATATGGTGGTTTGATCTCTTAAGTTGATTAAACTACAGTGTCCCTTTTTTATGAGGTGCATTTTTGAGTAATATTAAAAAAGTCACCCCTTTCGGCTTTCTCCAAATAACTCAAAAACGAAGCAATTTTTGAGATTTTTACAGGAGCACTCTTTTCTTTCAAAAAAATCACATTTTGTTTTTTTTTTTATTTAATCATCGGTAACTTTTTTCCTGGGCAATTTAGCTAAATATAAATGTTTAGAGAAGAGGTAGCCCTTGAAAAAATACACCTTTTTCTATTTTATTCTCTTTATACGATGAAAATTCAGCAAGATATCGATGCTCAAGGTTGCCTACTTTTTGTCATATTCTACCCTGTTTAATCGCAAATGTTTTTTTTTTTATTTTTTGATGTAGGTAATTGTGCTTAAAAGTTAGAGAAACGATTTAAAAAAATACTTATTTTATTAAAAAGCGTTTATAACTATTATTCAGAGCTACCTAAATCAAGTTCTAATAGTAACTAAACTCAAACAGCAGTTATTAAACAAAAAGTAACGATAAAGTGCTTAACGCTAAATTTCGAAGAAATCGTTCATGGGAAAAATGCACACAAAGTATATTTATCACAGGTGTGCGCATGTGCACCTGACTTAAGTGAGCACGTCCTCGTGTGAAGTTCTGTTGGGCATTCTTGGAATGATTATTATTTGTTATATTAGTCTGTCTTCACATTCAAACATATTTCCAATTCGTTTGCTCAGTACACAACAAATACTACACAATACAAATATTAATACAATAACGACAATATTTATCGAAAAAACAAATTTGTATATAATGGAGTTCAATTCAAATTGATTGTTTAAATCTTCAGCCTCTTGCTTTAGCTTATTTATATCATCAAAATTATTTAAAGAAATCATATTTCGTGCGTTTTACATCTGCCTTTCTAACATTTGAAGGTTTATAATAAAGATTATTAATTCTATTGCTAAATACATTATTTTGAATCATAATTTCACAATTTTCACTTCACAAGTACAATGTTCGAAAATTTTGACATTCTTGGTCTTCGCTCTCTTATTCGAAAGGTTGAAAGGTTTTCCTGATAGTTCCTCAAATATAAAATTAGGTTTTGACTGCCTTTNATATATTTTTTATATTTGAGTTAATTAAACTGTACCCTTCTTTTAGGCTATTGAATAGAGATTTTAGTATGGAACAATTGCATTAAAGGGGTTTTATGATTGAATATGGTGGTTTGATCTCTTAAGTTGATTAAACTACAGTGTCCCTTTTTTATGGAGTGCATTTTTGAGTAATATTAAAAAAGTCACCCCTTTCGGCTTTCTCCAAATAACTCAAAAACGAAGCAATTTTTGAGATTTTTACAGGAGCACTCTTTTCTTTCAAAAAAATCACATTTTGTTTTTTTTTTTATTTAATCATCGGTAACTTTTTTCCTGGGCAATTTAGCTAAATATAAATGTTTAGAGAAGAGGTAGCCCTTGAAAAAATACACCTTTTTCTATTTTATTCTCTTTATACGATGAAAATTCAGCAAGATATCGATGCTCAAGGTTGCCTACTTTTTGTCATATTCTACCCTGTTTAATCGCAAATGTTTTTTTTTTTATTTTTTGATGTAGGTAATTGTGCTTAAAAGTTAGAGAAACGATTTAAAAAAATACTTATTTTATTAAAAAGCGTTTATAACTATTATTCAGAGCTACCTAAATCAAGTTCTAATAGTAACTAAACTCAAACAGCAGTTATTAAACAAAAAGTAACGATAAAGTGCTTAACGCTAAATTTCGAAGAAATCGTTCATGGGAAAAATGCACACAAAGTATATTTATCACAGGTGTGCGCATGTGCACCTGACTTAAGTGAGCACGTCCTCGTGTGAAGTTCTGTTGGGCATTCTTGGAATGATTATTATTTGTTATATTAGTCTGTCTTCACATTCAAACATATTTCCAATTCGTTTGCTCAGTACACAACAAATACTACACAATACAAATATTAATACAATAACGACAATATTTATCGAAAAAACAAATTTGTATATAATGGAGTTCAATTCAAATTGATTGTTTAAATCTTCAGCCTCTTGCTTTAGCTTATTTATATCATCAAAATTATTTAAACTGCCTCGTTAAAATTTAAGAATATGCTTTATTTAAAAGCATATTTAGCCAAAAATAAAACAAGTGAATTAACTTAACGATCTACACACCTATAAAACTTTTGCTTTGTTTTCTATTGTTAATTTATATACATTTATGTTTTAAGAAATTGCTGAACATTTTCGTCTAGTACTGTACAGTTCTAGCCGATCTCCTAAGACCGCCCATCGAGAGCTCTGCTCGTTGATGCTTGTTCCAACTAGTTTTGTCTTGCTCACGCCTAGTGTGTATTCTTTCTATCTTCGCGTAGATTTCTTCAAGGTCACAATTCAAACAAATTGAAATGGGCTGTACATGATCTATACCAGGGGTGGCCAAGCCCCTCGATAGTCTTAGTCATTTTTCAAAATTTAAAATTTTTGGTGAGCCGCAATTAAATACGTNGCATTAGTGTGCGTTGAAATTCCAGGAGGCAAGCTGTCTATCAAATTGTATTGCTCTATTAAACGATATTAATTTTTGTGACACAATTTAGACACGTGTGTTAACAATAAATTTGGTCCAATTTAATTGTAATGCGCATGGGCCTTCAGTTTGGATGGCAATACACACGTGATCTTAATAGCTCATTTCCTTGCATAAGAATGTAATATGTTATTCCTTATACAGTTTTTGTTTTTCAAATCTATATTTTAAGATAACAATAAAATAATACTAGTACGTCTTTTAGGTTTCAAAAGAATAAGGCCATTTATGTTTCCTAAACGCATTGATCCTGGACCGTCCCTAAAAGAACGTTTGGAGTTACATGAGCGTAAAAAAGAAAAATTAAGATCAGGATCTCCACCAAATGAACCTAATTGGTTAGATTTTGATGCAGTAGCTGATAAATTTGATAAAGTTGATCATTTGATCGATTTGCACGGTCATATAATCGGAATGGGTCTCAGCCCAGATCACAGGTAAAATACTGAGTAAAATTACATTTTTGTAAAATAAAAAAAGAAACGCAAACAAAAGAAGAAAATTTTCTCATACATTATTGTGGCATTAAGAGCCATGCTCGAATAATACTTTTGTTTTTCCTTAACCGTCATTGCTCATATAGAATCATTGATCTACATAGTTCCGTGTCTATTTGGCATATAACCCTTTAATGATTACTTGATAAACTAGTGGAAACTCGAATTGCTACAAACAGCGTGGTAAACGCCATTTATTTAATTCATTTTTTACATAAAAAAATACAACGTACATATTCTTAAACATTTTTCCTATAAGACTCCAGGATTATAATACGTAAAGCAAAACAATAAATTCTCTTTTTATATTAAAAACAAATCCAAAAAGATACCTATTTATTTTCAAACCAAATAACAAAATTTAACACACTATCTCTTAAAAATGTAGAAATGAAAAGAAAAGAACAACTTCATTGGCTCAAAAGTCATAACATAAAACCTATAAGTCATAACATAATCAAAAAGAAAACAAATGCACTTTTCATTACTCTAAAAAAAATCTTAATGATATCCTAATCCTCTCTTAAAACCAACCTCTATTTCCTAAAATTCTATTTTAAATAGCCGTATATTGTTAATCCCTTTTGGGTACGCACTTGCTAAAATGCAAGCGTCTGATGATCAGTTGTTAGATAATAGCTATATGTTATTAGACTCCAGTAGAGCTTATTTTTTGAATAAAATCAATTTATGATTCTATTTTAAGAAGGGTGTGAAACAACAGTATATTACATAACATTGCGCACGAGCGTGAATTTTATCACATGTGTGACAATGTCCTAGCGCATGATTTTTTTTCGGATCTTCGGACATTCTCCAACGTTAGGAGGTTGTTTCATCCCTATAAGTAAGAAGAAACACTATAAAATGAATACTGCCTGCATTGATTTACATAATTCCATACTTTTTTATTCTTAGTATAACATTTATAGAGTTTATCCATTAAAAAAAGGTACATATGAAATTCCTTCTGATATTAACAATTATTGAATCATGTATGTAGTATGTTATTTATCAATCTTCTCTCGTTAAACTTAAAGAGAAATCACTTATATAGTAACCTTGACAATTTGTTGTTTATTTGAAAATTAGTTTTATTTTACTTTAAGGTACCTTTATGTGAATAGCAGACCTTGGCCTCAAGGCTATACAATAAGTAACCCTTTGGAACCACCACCCATAGCTCAAGAAATAGATATCCATGTTATTGATTTGGTTACATTCAAGCAAGTCGGGATAATGCTTCGATCTCACAAAGCCTATACTCCAAATAACGAATGTTTTTTCATATTTCTAGACGTGTGTGATAAATATGTAGCAAGGTAATTTATTTACATAATTTGAAAATTGAAATTTACTTTAACTTTTGCTAAATTAGTTTGAGTTAGGTTTAACTATTATTTATAAACAAACACATTAAATTGAAAGGAATTTGTTTGACTTGCATGGCATTTACAGTACATACATTAAAAATAAAAAAAGCGTATGAACAAACATTTTAATAATTCGTACAAATAATAGAATCAAACAATCAATTTTTTTTATGATCGATTGGCTTTGTTAAAATTGGAAAACTTTGTTGGGATATTTGTTCTTGTTGTAGTTTTCAATAGTTATGTTATTATACAATATGATAATTTTAAAAAAATATTTTTAACATTTTTTGATAAAATTTGGGTAAAATAGTGTTTATGCAGTCATTTTGAAGGATTATTGATCTTTCATGCCTCACTGAGAACTGAAATAAATAAATTGATTTATCCCTAAAGATGCTAAACATGCTTGATAGTGAAATGTTAGACAATAATAATCCTTTATGATGACGACGACGACCTAAACACCCCAAGAGACATATAATAGAAATTTTGAAAATATATTGCTTTAGTGGTGCTGAAGATAACCACGGGTACTTGTGGGATCGTCATTATGGGATGTGTTTGGCAAAATTTCCTCATGCAGATGTTGTTAATTCAGTGGCTTTTAATCCGAAGGATCCCGAAATGCTAGTCACTACATCAGATGATAACACTATAAAGATCTGGAGATCGAAATCAAAAGTTAAGCAGTTTGGATTAAATTATGCTCAGTTTCAGCAGGGTATTGAAACAAGAAGGTATCGTGGTCAAAACGCATCTACAAATCTGCGTGGTAGTTATAATCGAAATACTTAAAAGTATATTTTACAAATATTGTATCTGATCTATTTAAATCAATATTAACCGATACTGAAAAGGAACCTACCTACATTAGTAGTACACACGTGATAAATTGCGATGGAATATCCGTCCTTTACAAAATTGTTGGATTGTTATACACAAAAATAACTGTTAAATATGATTATTGATATTTGTTAATACAATACAAATAATTATATATATACATATATATATCTTGCACCATTTAAATGTAAATCTTGTAATGATCAAAAATTTTGTACGAAAAATAATGAAATTATTTAAACTAGTCAATTTGGATTAAAAAATTATCAGTACTTATATTACTAAAATCATAGAAGTAACAGAATTAGAATAAGCAAGCCCATTGGAAATGTGTTTCATAGTAGAAACAAACTAAAGACTTTATAGAGATAAAAAAATAGTGAAGATTACCAACATTTGTTTTTGTTATATGTTTTGTTGTTTAAAGATAAAGTTGCACTATTTTTGATCTTGCACATTACCGGCTGCATGGGGTTTGCCTGCTCTAACTGTATCATCTCTATGATTAAAACACTTTTTAGTAACCACCTACAAAAATAATAAACCACTGCCCAGCACAGTTCTGTACACTGTGCAGGTGACTTGTATTATATTCTTATGATATTGTACTTATTTTTCGTGATTTTAATAAAGTGCTTATTTTTAGTATGCTTTATATCCACATTTAATAAGTTGTAACACGTAAGATTTATCATGCTAGCTCATTAGCTATTTACATTTCTAATCCATAGAGATAATAGAATTAAAGCAGGGAAGCTTATCGGAAATACGTTTTCTTAAAAGAAAGGAACAAAGAATGGTCAATTATACCGACTAATCAGAAGTACTATTAACATATTAAATAAAGAGAGTGTTTTTCATCTCACAGTTCACTTACAACTTACAAGGCAGTACAGGACTTCCCTACTCCAACTGTATTATCTTTATAGGTGTATAAACAAAGAAATTGAGTAACAGCAAAAAATTCAAATTCTGTTACAAACTAGAAAATTCCTACCTATTTTTTAGCAGTTTCTGTAAATTAAACTTCATAAATATATTAATTACTTACAATTGTTTTTTGTAAAATTAACGTAATTTAAAATACAGCTTTTAAAACTTTTTGAAGAAGACAAAAGCATCGTGTGTTAACAATAAATTTGGTCCAATTTAATTGTAATGCGCATGGGCCTTCAGTTTGGATGGCAATACACACGTGATCTTAATAGCTCATTTCCTTGCATAAGAATGTAATATGTTATTCCTTATACAGTTTTTGTTTTTCAAATCTATATTTTAAGATAACAATAAAATAATACTAGTACGTCTTTTAGGTTTCAAAAGAATAAGGCCATTTATGTTTCCTAAACGCATTGATCCTGGACCGTCCCTAAAAGAACGTTTGGAGTTACATGAGCGTAAAAAAGAAAAATTAAGATCAGGATCTCCACCAAATGAACCTAATTGGTTAGATTTTGATGCAGTAGCTGATAAATTTGATAAAGTTGATCATTTGATCGATTTGCACGGTCATATAATCGGAATGGGTCTCAGCCCAGATCACAGGTAAAATACTGAGTAAAATTACATTTTTGTAAAATAAAAAAAGAAACGCAAACAAAAGAAGAAAATTTTCTCATACATTATTGTGGCATTAAGAGCCATGCTCGAATAATACTTTTGTTTTTCCTTAACCGTCATTGCTCATATAGAATCATTGATCTACATAGTTCCGTGTCTATTTGGCATATAACCCTTTAATGATTACTTGATAAACTAGTGGAAACTCGAATTGCTACAAACAGCGTGGTAAACGCCATTTATTTAATTCATTTTTTACATAAAAAAATACAACGTACATATTCTTAAACATTTTTCCTATAAGACTCCAGGATTATAATACGTAAAGCAAAACAATAAATTCTCTTTTTATATTAAAAACAAATCCAAAAAGATACCTATTTATTTTCAAACCAAATAACAAAATTTAACACACTATCTCTTAAAAATGTAGAAATGAAAAGAAAAGAACAACTTCATTGGCTCAAAAG
>NW_020438910.1:548466-563634 GCF_000699045.2 Agrilus planipennis | reverse complement strand
CAAAATATGAGTATTGAATTTAAATATTAAAAATTAAACACATTTATTATACTTCTCTTGATAATTATTTAAAATTTGGTGAATGATTGGTGACAGCACTTCTCAGTAATTCTTTCAACTGGTTATTAGTTAATACTAATCGGTGTTTGGATTTCACAAATTTTAAAGTGAAATAAGTACGTTGTTCCGAAAATTGAAATAATTCGACAAGCAATCTTTTTTATTCAAGATACTTCTATTCTGGTACTAACTTCCAAAATTCAGTAATCGTCGACGATATTTTAATTGTAGACTTTGATCTTCTTGCATCTCTACCAATTCTAATTCTCCAGATGCTTTTTGTGTCATAATTATATTGGAAATGGAAAACACCTTGAATTATGTTAATTTCAAATGGATTCAGAAAAAAATCATGAGACGATTTAAAATATTTCAAGTCTTAAAATCTATTTTGGAATTCCGTTAATATTCCTTCTAGATTTTTTTATATATTGGTTGAGTTTTTCTTGTTTAATACTGGAACAATTTTTTTTTAATTCGAGGGATGTGAAAAAATGTTTTATTTTTAATATCCCTTTGAAAAAAGTTGTAGTTTAGTTTGAAAACTAAATATACACTGTGAGAGGTCAGATATTATTTTATTTTTCCAGTAATTTAAAAGACATTTTGAAACACATACGGAACGGTAATAATCTTTTACAATATAATAACACAAAAATGAAAAGGGAACTCGAGTACATTCATCATGAGCCACTAATAATCCTTCAAAGAGCCGCAGGTTGGCCCCCCCCTGATCTATACCAACATTATCTGCCACATCGCAGTAAGCACTACACTATTGATTCCTTTTTCGCATCTGAAACTACCGTTATTTGTATGAATCTTTTGGAGAAACTGGTCGAGAGTGATGAACATCATGAACCACACATTTTCGAGTGTCACATTGATATTAAGATATCGAATTAGCTTTTAGAGAATTTAAAGTGTAGAACTAAATGCTTAAAGCTTTCGCGTGCCCTCTGTTACAAATATCTAGAAAAATTAGAGCATGATTTGCATAAAAATTCCAAGACTTTCTGGAAATTCATCAATAAATTTAAAGATACTGACAGTCTTCCGTTGCTATTTTCACTAAATGATTGCTGTGCGTCTACTAGAGTCTATATTGCTAATCTTTTTACTGATCAATATATGATTATGTAATAGATGATCAAACGGCCTCACCACCAATCTGAAGTGGCTCAAACGGATTGTTCTCTTAACCAGAATATAAGGAATATAAAATGAACACAAATATTCCTATTTGATGTTAAACTGCAGAGTTTGTGGCAAATGTTACTTGGAACACTATCATTAGAAAAAACATCAGGAAAAAGTTTTAAAAGAGTTAGGGCCAAGCAGTTATTCCCATTTCCTTTTTCAATGGTACTAATATACTAAAACAAATATAAGGAATTAAGTAGGGCTAAATGATAATAAAACCTACTTCTTCGTTTGATTTATTTTGAAATTTGTAAAAATTTTTCACAATAAGTAGACCGAAGAAAGTATATTTGGTTTCGAAAAGTTAGAAGTCTGAAATGTGGTGTTCTAGGAGGATATTAAAAAACCATATATAGAAAAGGTTATAAATGAGGAGGTATTCCTTACAAAGGGAGACCAGTTAATAATGTAAAGATATTGTCGAATTCGGTAGACGTATTAAAAGAAAAGTGCATGCGTAGATTGACATGGGCAGGTACTTGCTGGAGTAGTAGTTGAAGAGGAAACAGACGGAGAAAGGAATGAGTGAGTTAGAGACTGGCTTAGTAGAAAAGGCACATAGTGCCTTCGCATTCCTACTGAAAGAATTGGGAACAGAATAATACAAAACTTCACAACACACGACCATCGTTCCCAATCATTTGGGGCAAGGATCTGTATGGTTGATGTGAAACGTGGACGGTGGGCTCAACGGAAAAGAAAATTAAAAGCGTTTAAGATATATGGTTATAGGAGAATGTTAAAAATACCACATACGGAAAATATTAGAAATAAGGAGGTATTCTTTACAAAGGGAGAGCAGTTAATATTGTAAAGATATTGACGAAATTCGGTAGACGTATTAAAAGAAAAGTGCATGCGTGAATTGACATAGACAGGTACTTGTTGGAGTAGTCCGTTTCAATGGTGATATGTTTTAATTATATTCAATTTGCTGAAGTTTCGCTTCAAAAAACTGTTTGAAAAAAATTTCTTTTTCCAAAAAATTTTTTCAAATAAGTTCTCGAAAATGAACTCTTAGAGTGTGTCCAAAAACGAACTGGGCGTTTTAAATTCAAATGAATAATTGATATTGCGCTGCATGTTAGTCGCTTTAATTTTTTTTATTTTCAACCATATTATATCATGATTTTGGCGACCCCGGTTTGCTTCCCTCCCCAAGACCCGGGGCTGAAGTAAGGAGGTATTCTTTGCAAAGGGAGAGCAACTAGTAATGTAGAGTTACTGTCGAAATTCGCTACACGTATTAAAACAAAAGTGCATGCGTGAATTGACATTGGCAAGCATTTGCTGAAGTAGTAATTGAAGAGAACATACACTGAGAAAGGAAAGAGTGAGCGAGAGGCTGGTGTAGTAGAACGGACACACGGTGGCTTTGCATTTTTTCGGAATGAATTGACTTCAGAAGAATATAAAACACACTACTGAACCGGACTTGCGTAGTACAGAAAAAGAGGGTAGGCACTATCCTACATATGCATGTATAATAACTAAGCAAGCCGAATAGTTTGGTGGTGAAAATGGACTTTCGTAAGGTACTTTCGTACATGTGTAAGCCCACTTTGCACTATCAGATACTTACTTTTAAGGGTTTATTAGAGACATATTGGAATCAGAAAAAGGAGTAAAGACCGATATGGATCAAGAAAGGAAGATATGGATGTGCGAGTCCAACCAATCTTCAGGATAAATAATAACAGCTATTATTCAAAAATTACTACAAGAAATAAAAACTGATAAGAATTCATTTAATTTTTTCTAGACAGGGGATGCTGCTTAGTCTGTACTTATACTTTTTTGTAAAAAGAAAACAATTGTAATGAAGAATTAGCTTGATAAAAGCTTTGCTATTGGTTTTAATAAAACTGTTGTTAATGTACAATCAACAGCAGCTGTACCATTGTGCTGTTGAAAATGATATGAGCTATCTACTGCTTAACTAAATTAATTATATTATAACTTTGCTGCAGGTGAAATGTACACGTACAATCAATTAAACAGGCACAGTGCCAGGTGTTATTTACAAATTTGTAATACACAAAGGAGTAATCAAATCTCACTGCAAACAATTCTGTGCTAAACAACCTTTCCCTTTGTTTTTCATGGCATTAATGTTAAAAAAGTGGACAACTGTTTCAAAATGCATACAGTGCAAATACAAAAATAAGGAAATAATGTATTTACCCATAGCCCAAATCCCCGGGTCTAGAGACTTGAAATTTCGCATAGACGTTCGTTATGTAACGTAGACAAGCACTAAGAAAGAATTTTTTAAAATTCAACCCCTAAAGGTACAAAGGTTCCTTATACAAGTAATACAAGTGAAAATGTTAATAACAAAATTTTGAAAACATGGAATGCGTTACCAAACACATTTAATTACTTGAAGAAGTTGCTTATGCTATTTTAACAATGTTTTCATCAACCTATGCCTCCGCGTCATTATTTTCAGAGATAAATAACATTAAAAACTCGGATAGAAACCGTTTGACAGATGACTCCAGTTCAGTATGCATTCTGCTAAAAGTAACGTCTTACAACCCTAACATACAGTAAGTTATTTGTCATCTAATCTGCAACAAACGAAAGTCACACCAATTTTACTTTAATTTAAATTACACGTATAATTTAAACAATATTTAATCACAAACACAAAATTATTTGATGGCACGTCTATGACCTGATTAAACTTTTCTTTATAAAAATGGCACGTTGATACGTAAAGGTTCGCCATCCCTGCCCTATATATAATAACGGTTTTGAATTCTACTTGTGAATTTAAATAGACTTTCATAAGGCTTTCATACCTCTAAAATTCACCTTTTTTAAGATATTACCTTTTCTTTTAAAAAAGTAACATGCAACACTAGGTAGCGATAAGGCATGCCTATTTTACAGTAAGAAAGTTGGAGCAACAATATTCTCAGAGACAGATAGATATATACTCTCAAGCTTTCCGTCTGTACTTTCAAAGTGAGTTGATTACATACAAGGTGTTAGATATTTAATAGCAGATTTGGTTAACTTCAAATAAGGAGAATTTTAAGAAATCATTGCAAAATCGCGGATTACAGATAATACGAGGGTGGATTGATAAGTTTCCGGCCTAACCAAGAGATGACGCCACTAGGCCTACCTTGAGGTGACATTCTATAGTACCATCCTTGGATAGCTTGTAGCTATAGTTTCAGCCCGATCTCCTTGCTAGTGTAGGTTTGACAGCACGCTGAACAAGACGCCTCTGTGGTTTTCGTAAAAATGGAAAAGCAGGAAAATCGTGCTGTCATCAAATACTTTTATTTGAAGGGGTTAACGCCGAAGGAAATTAAAAAAGAGATGGACTCAACACTGGGGACATCCTCCCCGTCATATTCAACCGTTAAGCAGTGGGTTTCCGAGTTTAAAAAGGGTCGTGTGAGCACCTCTGATGGGCCTCGCTCAGGACGCCCCGTTGAGGTCACAACTCCAGATATGATCGAAAAAATTCATCAAATAGTGCTGGGAGACCGCAGATTGAAAGTGCGTGAGATAGCTGAGACCTGTAAGATGTCATATGAACGTGTGCAACATATTTTGCACCAACATTTGCATATGGAAAAGCTCTGTGCAAGATGGGTGCCGCGTTTGCTAACAGTCGACCAAAAATTGATTCGAAAAAACATTTCTACCGCAAATTTGTCATTGTATAAGCGTAATCCAAGCGAATTTTTGCGTCGATTCGTAACCGTTGACGAAACGTGGGTCCACCACTACACTCCTGAAACCAAAGAACAGTCTAAACAGTGGATTGGACCAGGGGAACCAACTCCAAAGAAGGCAAAAACAATTTTTTCGGCGAACAAGGTTATGGCTACTGTTTTTTGGGATGCAAGAGGTATTATATACATTGATTACCTTGCAAAGGGTAATACTATCACTGGTCAATACTACGCAGACTTATTGCAACGTTTGAGCCACGAGGTGAAAATTAAACGACCTCATCTGGCGAAGAAAAAAATCTTGTTTCATCACGATAACGCACCAGCGCACACGTCAATCGTTGCGACGGCTAAAATCAACGATCTAAAGTTTGAATTGATGCCGCACCCTCCTTACTCTCCAGACCTAGCCCCGAGTGACTATTTTCTGTTCCCTAATCTCAAAAAATGGCTTGGCGGTAAGAGATTTGCGGACAATGAAGAAGTAATCGAAGCTGTAAATGGTTATTTTGAGGAGCTTGACGAATCAGTCTATAGAGATGGCATTAATAGACTGGAACACCGCTATGAGAAATGTATCAGCCTTGGAGGAGATTATGTTGAGAAATAAAAAAAAAAAATTTTTAAAAACCTTGTTTTTCTTGGTCAGGCCGGAAACTTATCAATCCACCCTCGTAATAGTAACAAAAGCAACTTAAAAATAAATAAAATTAAATAATTAACAATATCAGCTAATAAAAATTAAATATGTATATTAGTATGATGGTTCAATATGCTCTCCATTTAGTTGTAAGCAATTGTTTATCCTTGCAGAAACTCATGTGTAATTTGTGCTGCAAGCTTCTGATTTCGTTCAAATTGTTCTGGTCTGAAAATCGGGATCTCCTTGTGTTCAATATTATTTTTTTTTAAATTTATTATTAAGCCATGGAGAATGTAACAAAATAATAAACAAACTTGCAGAATATTTACCGAGAGATACCCACCAAAAAATGGTGCAAATTTTTGTAAATTTTCCGACATCCTCGGAAATTTTTGCTTTCATTATTTGTAATCTTTGTTGATACGAAAACCCTGTCCAATATTTTTGCCTTGTGATGTAAGTAAAATTATTTTTTCAATGTATCTGCCAAACAGCATAAAAAAGAAAATTGTGGAAATTATTAGTGAAACAAATTTCATTTATGACAAATTCATTGGAACGTTCTGATACTTATCTTGACTTGGTCAGTTGAAAACCATTTACCTGTCGTTTTCTACTGCTTTTTTCTTCCAAAATTTCATTTGGTAAGTATTATGGCAGAAGCGACAAAATGCTTTTTTAATACAAATATAAAATTGATTTTCATTATCTTGGACACGCGTTCTAGTTTTAATTTTAGCGTTACAATAGTCTAAATATATATACTTATCAACCTCCTTGAAGGCAAAAAAAAAACAAAATGAGGCACTGAAATATACGACTATCTGACGGTGTAAAAATTAAATATGTAGTTACTAGATCTTATTCATCATTGATTTCATGAACTTAAATTCTCCTTTTTAAGTGGTTTTTTGTTTATATAAATAATATTTCGGTTATTTATGATCGGTTGTAAGTGTTTTCTCATAGTTATGTATTGTACAAAGAGCAAGTCGATATGGTTTTTATGTTTATATTAGGGAATATAAATGGTTAAGACACTGAGAGGGGCACATCATATCATTAATGTAAAACTGTAATGACAAAAATAATACTTAAAAAATGGGTTTGATAAGTCAAAGTTAATTGAAATTCAAAATTTTTCAAATTTTAATGACGATAGGTTATCTTCGGGTTAAACGACACTTAATATGGAAAATATATCAATTTATCTTAAATCTTGCGGTCAAAACCGCGGCTTTCTGCTCGACTGTGTTGGTAACACATAACACATAACATTTTTTTGAAAAACTGTCAAACTACGCACTTCAAGAAGGTAAATTTTACATTAAAATATAAGTACGCATAAAAAGTGATATTTTATTTTAATAGGAATTCAGGAAAGTAATAAAGCGTTCTATTTAATGTAACAAACCTGGTAAGCACCTAATAATAAGTTCATAATTTCATTACGGTGAAGGCATTAGGGTTACAATGAGATTATGGTGAATATATCTTATAAAAATCATAATACTTTTGAAGAAGTGCTGTATGAAATTTAATGTTTAAAACTGAAGGAGTAGAACTTCGAAAACCACATAGGTACTATCATTTAGTTTAATTTGTGATTACATTTTAGAAACCAATAACTGTTGTTAATGTTTGTTAAATTGAAATAGGTGTTAATGTATCATCCAGGATATGTTTCTGTAAAAGTGATAAGCACAATGCAGTTTTACATATACATTCGATTAGATTTACAGAAAACGAATGTGTTTCAGTTTCTGTGCGTCAGTTCTGTAAATCGTATGAAGCCAGGTTTAATTGTAAGTTGCCAGTTATTCATATGCCTAACGATGTTTAACAGGACATATGTGGATTATTAATATAATTCCATAAAAGAATCATACATTTCAATACAATTAAACAGTTTCCTTATACAAAAACAAAAAATCTAGAACAAAGTATTAAACATTTCCTTTTCTGTTCTAGTGTTAAGTTTAAGATGGGTATCAACTTACGAAATGAGGAATTTAAATTTGGTATAGTTGATTATCTTGTCTTCTGTGCAATGCTAGTGCTATCTGCCATTACCGGCATCTATTATGGATGCAATAGGTGCAAATGCTTTGGCAAAATGGAAACTCGAGCTCGAAGTCTTGCAGAATATCTTAGTGGAAGTAAAAATATGAAGCCTTTCCCTGTTGCAATGTCCTTAGTAGCAAGGTGAGTTATGAATTTTATGAAGATTTTGATGAAATGTTAAGTGCAAATAAATCGGAAGAGTTTCTACCCCAATGGCGAAAATATTAACAATTTATGCAAAACAAAAATATTACAAAATAGATAGTTTTATAAGAAATAATCAATTCTAACTTTAATTGATATTTTTGGAGACTACAATTAGGTAAAAAAAGAGAAAGCGTAGATCTAGAGAAAACTTTTGACGATGTTTAATGGGAAAAGATGAAAAATACTTAAGAAGATGAAATAC
This sequence comes from Agrilus planipennis, assembly GCF_000699045.2. Taxonomy (NCBI): domain Eukaryota; kingdom Metazoa; phylum Arthropoda; class Insecta; order Coleoptera; family Buprestidae; genus Agrilus; species Agrilus planipennis. Next base: position 555,557 of record NW_020438910.1, on the reverse strand, counting down.
AGGGATAGATGAGTGATTTATAGTTTGTATAAAGAGCATTGTATGATAATCAGTTAAAAGTAATATATTTCATTTAAACCAGTTTTTACTACAAAAGTACACAAGTTAACAATGTTATAAGAGGAAATTGAAGATGATGGTTTTACTTGCTGAAGAGTTAGAGACGACAGCAATCGATTTAGTATTGATTATTTATTCTAATAATTTCATTTCGAAAATATTTATACAGTTATAGCCTTTATTTATTTTGCATAATGTTTGCTCAATTGTGTAAATTTTAAGTTAAAAGTGCAATTTTGAAGCCAAAAGGAAGTTCGATTTGGGATTATTTTGTTGATACTAACGATGCAAGTGCTAAATGCAAAATTTACAACAAAATATTTGCGAAAAGTGCGCACAACAACTGCATTAAAGAGTCACCTAAAATCATTACACTTCTGCTTCCGCATCCGCTTCCGTTTGTACCTCCGTAAAAATTTACTATTTACTTCTGTTTCCATTATAACACTTCCGTTGCATCGCTAGAGTGTAGTATATTATATGGTCGAAATCCATCAAAAAAAATTTTAAAGAATACTCTGAAGTCGTCCAGTCTAAGTTCACCATAAAAAGGAATGTTGAAACTAGTCTTTCCTAGGCAGGTCGCGTTTCAACTGAAATCTAACGTTACTTGTTCAGTTGGATGGCACTTTTGTCTAGAGGAGTTTTTTTTTTAAACGCAATATTATTAATATCGTAATTATTGGGATCCGTCAAATGGGAGGAGCCTAAAAACATGGCGCCGATTAAGGAAAATTTATCGTAGTTCCTATTGTGTACCGTGCAATTTCTAAGTTTTTAAATTACGATAAAATGATAAGCATTGACACAATATGTGATTGGGCTGATTCTGGGTGATTTAAGCAATATCATATCAATGACTTGCACGTGCAAAGCCGATTTAAGAGAACGTTGCAAACACATTATTGCAACTTTGTTGTATTGCAGCAGGTAGGTTCTTAACCTCAAAATACTTATATCGTATCATTAGAATTGTGTTAAATCAATTACACAGGAATAAATAATTTCTCACTTTATAATTTTAGTATGATTCTAGTTTTAAATATTAAGGTTATGGCTGATGGTAAATACTTGCTGAAATATAATCATGTGCATTAAAATGACGTGAACAAATTTTTATTCCGGAATTCACTTCTTTGATACCTACTGCTTTATTATTTTAATAAACAATTTTACAATTTGCGTGCACAGTTCCTACGTAAATTTTTCTCTCATTCGAGTTATAAATTTTACCACCAGATGGTGTATACCCATTTGACGGATCCCCAATATATTTATTTTTTGTTGCAAAATATTTAAATACGCGTTCGTGTTGCGAACTGACAGCGTTATTTAATCATTTGCGTATTATAATTTTAGTTACGTATCTGGTGTCACAGTATTGGGAACCCCTGCCGAAATATACAATTTTGGAAGTCAGTATTGTATAATAGGTATAGCCATTTGGACAAGTGGACTTATAGTAGCAACTGTTTATATGCCAGTATTCTTTAAATTGCAATTGAATTCTTCCTATGAGGTACCATCTTATATACTTATTTTTTATTTAAATTATAAACTTATAAATGACTCTTTTATTATAAATACAGAGTTTATTAGGCACTATTCTTTAGAGAAACTTAAAACATCAAAAGACATTACACAGTAGTAATTTGCGTAATGCAATGATTTTTACTCTTACTGTTATTTATGGGTTCAAAAAAGAACTAGTTATTGTGAATTTAATGAAAATTTAATAAATCACTAACAAATAAAATAATTCAGTGGTCTGTGTTCTGTCGAAATTGTCTGCGCCGTGCTAATGAGATCCAACAAGATCGAAAATACGATCCGCGTCTGGCAGAACAGACCAATTTTACCTGCTGTTTTAATAGCTCGTTTTATAAAATACCACAAATGGCGCGATAAACGCTATCTGTAGTACAATGCTACATTTTAGGATTACGTATTCTCAACAAGGTCTATTTAAATACCATACGAAAAACTCCGGGATTTCGTTTCAGCAAGTACTTAGATATCCATGTGTATTTATAAATATATATTTTATAAATCTCTAATGATGATACAGCTTAAAAAATATTTCATCAACTAATTAGAACAGTTTACAAGTATGCATCGACATTATCATCCGTAAATTTTATGGCAGGATGATAGTATTTGGAGTAGCCCCCGTTAAAAATTTATGAGTAGAGGAACTTGAAACGCAATGGTGAAAATAGCTCATGACGGAAACCATTGTCAACGGCATACAAATTTTCAGTAAAAATGTGTTACTCCTTTTACTATAGCAGAGGTATCGAAGATTGACTTAAATATTAAAAATACCTATCACATGGCTTCAATAAAGGTCAGTTGTGGCCTTTAATTTTATGGGCGGGAAATCGAGCCCAGGCTACCCGCGTACCTGTCGGGCAATTCTATTAATATGAACATCCCTTCATTACGTTCCGTCATGGCGGTAGTTTCATATTTTTGATTTTTTTTGTAACATTTGGGCAAATGTACGTTTCTTTTGATGTAATCAGGATATTCTCGAAATACTCGTTTCCAAGAACTCGAACTTTAGTTACAAAAATTTCGAAAATACGTGCACCTATTCTTATTAAGCTTATTAGTGGCGCAGCAGTTACGTCTTGCTTTTATAGAATTCCAAACCATACTAACTGATGTTAAACAATAAGCAATATGATACTAACGAGTGGAATTTCGTGTAGGTTAAGTTATTGTGTAGAAGGTTTCCCTGATTAGCATGTGCAGGGTACTTTGTCCCATGATACAAATCCTATGAACCAGGAATAAGTGCTAAGCACCATTAGGTTAGGTTAAGTTAGGTTTAATTAGTTTTTAGCATGAATCAAATCCTTCTTAAATACATTTTCAATGATAAAGGGTGTAACACGAATTTAGCCAGAACTTTTGAACCGTGGATTTCCGTCATGATGACCAATTTTAATGATCTTCTACTCACGAACTTTTCTTCAAGGTACGCATCACACTCCCTGGTAAGAGTTAACGCAAATACAAAATCATTATGCAATAACGTAACTGTACAGGATGTTTCTGAAATAAATAGCATGCTTGCAGGAGGTGATAGGGAATATAAAACAAGAAAATTAAATAGTTTAGTGGTCCGAAAGTTCACGGGTTTCTAAAAGTAAAGACAAGGATAAGTTCGTCCCTGGTAGCTCAAGTAAAGAAATATAGCATTACAAAGCCTAATTCATTGGTAATTAGCAGCATCCGTGTTGTGTTTCTCTTGTACTTTTGTGTTCATGCATTGTTTGTTATTTGTTGGATTAGATTATGTGTGTTTGACGATGTTATTTCCAGCCTGTAGCAGTTTATTCTTTTAACGTTGTTGGTTTGTATGTATATAGTCAGTCGAAGTCCGAACTATATCGCCGCTGTAGAATCCTTGATTTTATACAAGATAACCCCCACAATAGTACATGCGAAATAGCGCGGAATTGTGGCTTCTTCCATACTACAACGTATACGAGGGTGGATTGATAAGTTTCCGGCCTGACCAAGAAAAACAAGGTTTTTAAAAATTTTTTTTTTTTATTTCTCAACATAATCTCCTCCAAGGCTGATACATTTCTCATAGCGGTGTTCCAGTCTATTAATGCCATCTCTATAGACTGATTCGTCAAGCTCCTCAAAATAACCATTTACAGCTTCGATTACTTCTTCATTGTCCGCAAATCTCTTACCGCCAAGCCATTTTTTGAGATTAGGGAACAGAAAATAGTCACTCGGGGCTAGGTCTGGAGAGTAAGGAGGGTGCGGCATCAATTCAAACTTTAGATCGTTGATTTTAGCCGTCGCAACGATTGACGTGTGCGCTGGTGCGTTATCGTGATGAAACAAGATTTTTTTCTTCGCCAGATGAGGTCGTTTAATTTTCACCTCGTGGCTCAAACGTTGCAATAAGTCTGCGTAGTATTGACCAGTGATAGTATTACCCTTTGCAAGGTAATCAATGTATATAATACCTCTTGCATCCCAAAAAACAGTAGCCATAACCTTGTTCGCCGAAAAAATTGTTTTTGCCTTCTTTGGAGTTGGTTCCCCTGGTCCAATCCACTGTTTAGACTGTTCTTTGGTTTCAGGAGTGTAGTGGTGGACCCACGTTTCGTCAACGGTTACGAATCGACGCAAAAATTCGCTTGGATTACGCTTATACAATGACAAATTTGCGGTAGAAATGTTTTTTCGAATCAATTTTTGGTCGACTGTTAGCAAACGCGGCACCCATCTTGCACAGAGCTTTTCCATATGCAAATGTTGGTGCAAAATATGTTGCACACGTTCATATGACATCTTACAGGTCTCAGCTATCTCACGCACTTTCAATCTGCGGTCTCCCAGCACTATTTGATGAATTTTTTCGATCATATCTGGAGTTGTGACCTCAACGGGGCGTCCTGAGCGAGGCCCATCAGAGGTGCTCACACGACCCTTTTTAAACTCGGAAACCCACTGCTTAACGGTTGAATATGACGGGGAGGATGTCCCCAGTGTTGAGTCCATCTCTTTTTTAATTTCCTTCGGCGTTAACCCCTTCAAATAAAAGTATTTGATGACAGCACGATTTTCCTGCTTTTCCATTTTTACGAAAACCACAGAGGCGTCTTGTTCAGCGTGCTGTCAAACCTACACTAGCAAGGAGATCGGGCTGAAACTATAGCTACAAGCTATCCAAGGATGGTACTATAGAATGTCACCTCAAGGTAGGCCTAGTGGCGTCATCTCTTGGTTAGGCCGGAAACTTATCAATCCACCCTCGTATTACAGTTAATTTTAATGGAACAGTTGCTGCATCCTTATCATTTGCACCAAGTGCAAGAATTGCAGGAAAGTGATTTTCGGAAATGGATGGATTTGTGTCAGTTGACGAAGAAATTCTTCAAACGCCATTTTTTCGCATAGATTCTCGGTAGCTTTCTTTAAATGGGGTTGTATGAAATAGCTCGCGTATCAATAGCCACTGGGCAATGTCAGTGATGTGCAGGACCGTGTAAAGGTCGCTGAAAATGAAATTCGCCAAATGCCTGATGATTTTGTGCGCTTGAGAAATAATTTTGGTAGATGCTTTTTGAAGCATTTTAATTTTGAAAAAGTTTTGTAGTGCACGTACTAATAACTCGTCGAGAAGTAAGCAGTAAGGTGTTTTTGTTTATGTTTACTTTAGGTGTTGGACAAACGTCCTTTCCATCCATATGTAGCTACTCAATCCTTATCATAATTTGCACTAAAATATTTAATTGCTCAACATCCATGATGCTAATCATACCCAGAATCGGCTTCGGAGTCTCAGTAGTAATTTTCTTACAATTTTTTTATCCGTAACTATGCTGCTACACTTACCATGAGCTTCCCTATTATATCTAGTTAATACCCTCCAAAGCTAGTCATTTATTTTAGAAATACCCTGTATATTTATTTTGTATTAGCATTCATTACTGTTTTTATTTATTTCACAATTGGGTCATAAGTACCTACACTCATATTACACTTACCGTCATAAATACAACTTGCAGAGAACAAATCGCCACCGATCGGCATGGCCTAAAGGTTTAGACTATTGCTTAGCAGTTGGGAGGACGCCGGTTCGATTGCTAGTCCGTCTGCCTTGGTCTGTGGTTTCCTTAGATTGCTTAGGAAAATGCTGAGACAGCAATATTCCACAGATAATTTTCCTTTCCCGTCTGTCTTCATTACATCCGTCTCATCTTTTTCACCCGAACCACCACCCACCCATTCCCACGATTCCTGAAGGGAGGCGGAAGAAGGTCTTCTGCCCTACCTTCAGGCGTAATTCGGAGGGACTGCCCGCTCACCAGCATTAGTGGCTGGTGGGAAGGAAACACCCAAAAGTTTTAAAAGAAATTAAGAAATCGACTGTCCACATCCAGCATCCGAGATGGAAAGACCTTTCGAAACATTAGGAAGCAACATCCACAGACGAGAATCAGGACACCATTAGGTTTCCGTCGCCTATTTTTATATTAGCAAAACCCTATTTTCATTCTAATGTTCTTGTACGATTTTTATTAATTTTTATACCACACTCTTGGATTAATACCGCCGCCATTTTATTTAAAGCGGCGTCTAACTCATCCTTGCTATATCATCAGCAAATCTGAGCATGCTAACTTTTTGTTAAATGCAGGCGATTTCTCGATTACGCTGTTTTAAGACAGCAGGTAAATTGGTAGGTGTTCTACCGGAACTGTGTATCTGTACGCTCTCCGGCGTGCTGATGGGAGTCAAATTGTTTAGGTTTAGGTCTTAGGTACGTGTGCTAAAGCATTATAGTTTAACATTTTAATGCAGTTATTAATTTTTTTGGAGGAAGTTAAAATATAACCTAACCTAATTATGATCGTTTTAGAGATTCTAGTTCATTTTTAATTTATTCGTGTTAAATTCAATTAGAAAAAGTAGTATAGGTTGTTATTTAAATAAGACAAAGATAATTATAACAAGTTCAGATTTTATTTTAAATTTTAGTATTTGGAATTGCGATTTAATCGATTGGTTCGGATATTTGCATCAGTCATCTTTGTTATGGACGAGGTAAGACATTTTTCCTTTTATCAAACCCAGTTTGTCAAGTTAATAATATTGTAGTATTTTACAGATATTCTTCCTACCTATTGTTATTTATGTTCCATCTCTTGCTTTAAATCAAGGTATGTACTAACGATTGATAATAAGCGTTTTTGAAACTAATAATGTTAGTATTCTATTACTACCCCGTTATTGTATAATAATAAAATAATTAGAGCCGATCAGGGGTAAAAATATTTATTATAACAAAACTAGCACCGACCCTTCGTCTCTAGTGCGTCTTTTTCAAGGCTACAATACGTACATAGTGACGGTGTTAAGAAATATTATGATATGAATAATGTGATTATGAATAATATTACAAACTGTAAGTAAGTGGTGAGTGGTACATAAGTCCCTAAAAAACTTAATATCACAAAACGCATACCAATGTATATATAAAATAAAAATATTAT
>NW_020438910.1:539371-547736 GCF_000699045.2 Agrilus planipennis | reverse complement strand
AGATACTAAAAACAAAAAAAAAAGTACGTTTCAAAAAATATTCAATAATAGAACAACTTTTAAAGTTACATTCGAAATTACTTTCATAATATATTGCAATGTTTTGTATTTTTTATTTAATTGTCACAATAACATTAAAGCTTTAATAGAATTAATATTTTTGTAATTTTTCTAAATTTCATTTCTTTGGCCCCTTTTATTTGTGCATGCCGTAATACTAATTTTTTTTAATGGGTTGTTCATTAAAATGGCTAGTTGGTCTGCACAATAAGCGAATGTAACTGCACTGTTGAGCACCGTATTTGTTATGGTAGATACTAAAAATAATTTTATAAACAACATAATTAAGACACTACTGCCTCACGTAATAGAAACAGTTGTCTTTATTGAGCACATTGGGTTTGATTTTTATAACAAGGGAGCCTTTTCTCAACTTTTCTCGTTATAATTGTTATTGTTGTTAACATTGTCGTTATGTTGCTAGCACTCGTTATTATGAGTCGATGGCGGGGATCTTCAAGCTTGGTACCGCCTCTATGCCTCAAAAGAGTGAACGCTATCATAATAACCTTGCACGAATAATTTAACGACATCGTTATTATAACAAAAAAGTTGAGAATAGGCTTCCAGGTTGATTTAGAAATGTTAACTTGAGAGCGAAAGAAACAGCTTTGCGCTTGAATGCAAGCTGGAGGGACTCACCGCCCACCAGCATTAGTCACCACGGGGTTTTCACTCTGTCAGTTGTTATGGGCAAGGGTGTCGCCACCGGATGGCGTTGTACGGCTTTACCTAAGTTATATTAGATTTCCAATGTCTTATTGTAGCTACTACTCGTAGTTTTTTTTATATCTCTCTGTATTACAAAATTATTTGGACCTCTATCAGTTAGTAATTTTGATGTTACTATTCCGTCCCAGTTGAATGTACAAACTTTCGCAGTGCTGCCAACAAGCATTTTTTAGCGGATGCGTGAATGATTACAGTAGGAATAGACAACACGAACGATGTGAGTTGTTGTCGTGCCTTACCTTCTGTTTGATAGTCGGCATGACAATTGAATATTTATTTTACATTGCAATGTCTATAATAGAACATAAAGCTTATACAGGGTGTTTCTGAAGTAAGTAGAAAGCCTGCAGGAGGTTATAAGGCACTATAAAATAAAAAAATTAAGTTTAGTGTCTTTTGAATAATTATTAATAGAAATAACAACAAAACACTATTCAAACAATTAACAAAATTTATGTACCAATAAAATTTAAACAACAAAATAAACATAAAAAATATAATCCGATAGCTAAAACACACAAAGAAATAACAACAACAATAACAATGTAGAACACAAAAAGAGAACTTACTAAATGTAGAAACGACTGTCGAACGTAGAGAATTGACTCAAATAGTTTTTATTGTTTAATTTTTTATTGAGGAGGGGAAATCTTCAAAAGACCCCCCGTGAATGGGGGTAGTGTCGGATTCGCCGAAGCGCCTACCGACTAAAACCCCTCCTCGCGTAGGGAAATCAACCCGTAGGGTATACATCACAGGAAAGGTTTAATGGGAAGAGGTTGGAAACGGGAAGGAGAATCGGTGTAGGAAGGGAGCATTGGGCGGAAATGGGAATGGATGGCCCACCTCGGATGAGTTGGGTGGGCACTCGCCCTAAAAAAGCGAAACTAGGAATGAGCGGAAAGGAAGCAGCTCAGGTGGCAGGGCATTCTGAAACGGTCGTTTGGTTTAGGGGCGATGTCGGAAAGTGTCGAGATGGACAGGTTCGGGTGATCTGACACAGAGGTGTGGAGATTAGCTGCGAGCCTAACTGCAGCTTTGGGGAGTGAAGGTAGACCAGTGTCTTTCAGAATTTGTATGTTTCTGATTTACCAGGGATAGTGAAGTGCGGAACGAAGAATCCGCATGTAAGTGCCTTGAAGAATTGGTAGGCTGTGGGAATCAGTACAGCCCTAGATGGGGATGGTGTAGGAGCAAATGCTTCTGATAATTGCTTTGAACGAACGAATTTATATTTAATGGGAGTTGGATCTGTTTTGGAAGAAGGGCTTGAGGGAGATAAAGGTGGCTAATGCCTTGACGGGTGGCGCCATGTCAATGTTCTGTCAAAGACGACGTCAAGGTAAGTAACGGAGTTGCTCCGCTGGTTGTTAACGGTGATGGCGGGAAATTTTCGTATCCTACGGGAGAAGAAAATTTCTTCCGACTTGGCCTCGTTAATGGAGAGCTTCCATTTTCGGCACCAATTTAGTAGCAGGGCAGAAATTTGTTACTTTTTGCGGAGCACTGGAGAATGGTTTAGGCGGAGTTTATGAGGGCGATGTCATCGGCGTAGAGAGCTGTGACGATCGAGGGATGGGACGGCAAGTCTGCACAAAAAAGGTTGAATGGAAGAAGTTGCAGCTTCAAACCTTGGGGGATACCAGCCGTGACGGATTTCCTTAGGCATAAAGTAGAGTCAACGCGGACACCTAGGGTTCTGTCAGAAAAGAAGGAATGGATAACCCCGATTAGGAAATGTGAGGTGTTGAGGGCGATAAGTTTGTTGATGAGACCTTCGTGCCAACTCGATCGAAGGCTTGCTAGATGTCGAGCAGAAGCATGGAAGTGTGACGGCGCTTGTTTATTTTGTCAAAACTGTGTTCGGAAACGGAGAAGTGAATATGGAGCTGTTTTGTTTTAGCGGCGGGAGGTGTGGGGCTCTGTTTCGAAGAGAGCGGATTACTTTCCAAGTGCTTTTGGGGTGTGTTTCGGCCTGAGCGATATAATTGTCGAAGGTGGTGGCGCTACGAAATTCTGATAGGCGAGTTTTCAGTTTTCGTTGGAGCTCGTTTAGCTCGGCATGGTGTGCGGCATCGCGGTGTTTTTGCCACAAACGTTGGATTCTGTTTTTCCTTTCGACGATGACAAGAATATCTGCCGGGAAGACGAGGGGTGGGAGGTCGTGGAGAGCTCGATGGCACTGCCGATCTCCTTTGAAAGGAGATTGACAGCTTTGTCAAGTTCTGCTATTGTGCGAATTGAAGTGCATATAAGGAGGATATTTAGAGAGTGTAGCGGAGGCGTAGCCAATCTAGCGAAGTTGTAAGGTTTGGAGGATTGAGGGTTGGGCGGCCGACTGCAATTAGAGCTGGAAGGTGGTCGGAGCTTAGAGCGTCGAGAACAGTGGGATCGGCAGAAAGAGTGACATTTTTTAAGACGAAGATGTCAAGAATGTCAGGAAGTTGATTGTGGGGCGGGGAGGCACGTAGGGCGCTTCAACGGCAAGGTTGAGGTCGAGGACTTTGGCAAGAAGGGAAATGCCTTTTTTTTAGTGTGTCGGCAGCACCAGGAGGCGTGTTTGATATTGAGATTGCCTGCCACGATCGTCGAGACGTTCGGGGAAGGAGGGGGGGGGAAATCCGAAAGATTTAGTTCATATGGGGGGATAAAGGGAAATGATAAATGGAAAAGATTCTGAGGGGAGGCGGATACTAGCAAGACTTTAATGACATCTGCTTCTATTGAAGACACGAGCTTATAGAAATACGCAGAATTGAAGGGGTTGAATAGTACAGAATTGGAGGTAAGGTAATCAAGGGAAAAACCAGCCTTTTGTAAGAGGTGCATATACGAATGGTTGAAGTTAGATTTCTAGGTATAGGTGATTAGGGACAATAGAATAGAGTTAGAAAGAAAACAAAGGCATGCAAAAGATAAGAAGTTGAAATCTACATTAAAGAAATATTTAATGTCGTAGGATAAAAAAAAATACAACGTGCAATTATACAACACGCTACTGAAGTGAAACTTCTTCAAACACACAAAAATACCGGGATAGGGGTTAAGGAATTGGTTTAATGGTATTATTAGTACACTAGGCTTCGCACGGGTGCAATGCTGACAGTAAATGTACTATAGAATGTCTTTATAAACAACAATCACAGCTTTTTTGTCATTAGACAATACNTCCCAATTTCAGGAAATAATCTTTTATATTGTTTAAATAATAAAAACTGAATTTACTGGAGAAATTACTTTTAAAATGTTTGTTCGCGATATTTATGAAAATGTCAAACGTTTTTATAGAAAATTTAATATCAAAAGTTCCTGTCGCAGTCGTGGTTAATAATTATTTAAATTTTTTAAACAATAATTGCAATATTTACGGAATCTTCTTTTCCTATTATTTGATAATTCTGAAATGAGGAAAACTACAAAATCATCGTTATACGATATTTTTCAACAATCTAAAACAAATGTTAATGATGTTAATATTTTTTTTTTTATCATTGATGGCGGTATGGAACTTCATATATTGAACTGGGACCAAAATCAAAAATTATCTTCCATTTAACAAAATTAAATCAAATATTTACGTAATAAGTATGGTACTAATGTTAAAGTTGTATTTGATGGGTATAATACTGATGGTACTAAATGATAATATCTAAAAATGTTTATAGTGCATGTGTTTTCGGAACCAATAACGCAATAACTCGTCGATAAGTAAGCAGTAAGTTGTGGTTTATGTTTACTTTAGCCTTTGGACAAGCGGCATTCTATCCATGTGCAGCTGCTCAGTTCTTATCATAATTTGCATTCACGTTGCCAAATCATGCCCAGGACCGGCTTCGGATTGTAACTTGTTGCAATTTTCTTAGAATTTATTTTTCCCTTAAACACGCTGCTGTATTCACCATGAGTTTCCCTACTGTATCTAGTTAACACCCTCCAAAGCTCTGGCCACTTCAGAAACATTCTGTATAGTATGGTAGGTATTTTTCGGGGCGGAATCGTACCATACTTTTTACCAGGAGTCGGGAATCGAATATAAATACCAATAATGAGGCAGTATTTGATTTAGTTGTTGAGTATGCATACGAATATTAAAAACGGTCTAATGAAATCTTTCTTAAGACAACTGGTTTGTTCTAATTTTTTTTATTTGTAAATGTTCTATTTAAATTAGGGTGGTATAAAGGCTGTAATTTGGACAGATACGTGGCAGATTGTGATTATGTTTATTTCTGTTGTTGTCATTGTAATTCTTGGTACCGTTACAATAGGAGGAGTTACAGTAGTATGGAATAGGAGTGTGGAGGGAGGTAGAATTTCTTTTCTAAAGTAAGTAATGTCGAAAGAGTTTATTTTACTAATAGATGTTGATATGATATTCTTCCCAAGATTAATTAATTAAGAAATCCTTAAAATTAATATTATTTAACTATTTGTTTTGGTTATTATTTTAGGTAATATTTATTTTGTTATTTTAAGAATATTGTTTTCATATGAAATATTCTCAATTTTTACCCACTACACATTACCTCAAATTAATGAGGAAAAATGGAACGAAGAATCCGCATGTAAGTGCCTTGAAGAATTGGTAGGCTGTGGGAATCAGTACAGCCCTAGATGGGGATGGTGTAGGAGCAAATGCTTCTGATAATTGCTTTGAACGAACGAATTTATATTTAATGGGAGTTGGATNCCGGGTTCGATTCCCGGCGGGGGTGTGACAACAGCAACAATTTTTCCTCATTAATTTGAGGTAATGTGTAGTGGGTAAAAATTGAGAATATTTCATATTAAAACAAACTCACTTCGGGAAGATTTCTACATTGTATGAATATTGTTTTCTTATTAACAAAATATCTAATTAATTAAAATATTAGTTGTGTGTATGTTATTGTGATAAGACTTTAAAGCATCATTTATTGGTTAATATTCTGTTTGGAAATCAGGCTATATTACCTACATTCTGATATCATAAAAGTTTTTTCTTAGTTTAAGCACGAGCTTATATGAAAGACACACGGTAATCAGTGTTATAATTGGCGGAACTATGTATTGGACGTCATTTAATGCTGTCAATCAGACCATGGTACAACGTTACCTATCCTTACCGACGAAACGAAAAGCAGCAATGTAAGTAAGATTTTTATTTCTTGTAGCAATTGTTTAGGCAGTTACTTTTTGAAATTTCATATTATGTAAAATAGAGAAAAAGGCACTCAGGTTTTTGGGTTTTCAAAAAATTTATTATGCAATCAGTACGATGGTTTCGATGCACGATAACTTCTTTAGGCGATATTACATACATGTTGAAGTTAGGTTATGTTGGAAAAGGATTCCTTGATCGACATATATGTTAAATGAATACAGGAATTAAATGTATGTATTAATTTAGGTCAGAAAGGTTTCCCTAATTGACATGTGAGAAGTACTGTGCACCATGGTAGTTAGAGCACACAGGAGGCGAACGTTATATGTATATAATATAATTTACAAAATTTATGGCACCTAGCGCTTGCGCCATATTGGTATACTTCGTTTATTTTTTCTAGCGATGTGCCCCTTCCAATGTCTTGGAGGCGCGCTGGCAAAATCGTAGGTAGGGAGAAAGAAGCTCATTTTACTCTCGCCTCTTGTTCATGAAACATAATTTTTGATACAGTACCTGCCAAAAGTTTTCTTTAATCATGAATAGTAGTGCGAGTCGAAAACAAGCGTTAAAGCCTTTAATATGTCTTTAAATATAAATAACATCTTGTTGATATTTTCAGTAGTAATTGGTACCGATAACAGCACATTTGAGCAATGCACTTTTAGTGGATAAAATGGTCAATTTTTCCGTACATATTATACGCTCCTCACCGGTTAAGAGTTTGGCCGAGAGTTGTCTCCTTTCTTTTCTGGCCTAGTGCTGTTCTTTTCTAGTTTGCGCCGGTCAAACTAAAGGTCACATCGCTAGAGAAACTAAACGAAGTATATAATGGTATTTTTCTCAAATTTATGGGAAACCATTTGTAAGGGCTTTCGTTCTCCTGTACTCTAACCTCAATGCTATTCACCATGAAGGCTTTAGATAAGGAGTCCAATCTCTCAATAAAAGTTTTGCCGGAAAATGTAGTAGAAGCCTTGCGATCGTTATGAATTCAAAGTCACCGATTTAGTTTGCAACATTGATTTACTCGGTCAATTTCTGCGGTAGCCATAGCAATGTTGATGAAACCCATTCTACTTTTCATTTCAGTGTAATTTTTGACATGCAATGATATAGGTTTATGGATTTTTAAAGTATCGAGCATCTGTTCAGTGTCGGTTTGAATTCATAATGATGCGACGCTCTCTACTATTTTATGAAAGTTTCTGTACGATTTTCACATGTTAAGAATTGACTCCTTATTCATAGTCATCATTCTTTACGCGTATTGACATGCTGCGATCGCTATGAATTTAAGGTCGTCAATTTGATGTGAAAATCATTGAGTTATTCAATCTGTTTCTACAATAACCATAACAGCGCAAATAATTCACATTTTATCGCAATTTTTGTTATGGAAAGACATAGGCTACTGGTTTTCTAGTGTCGAGTGTGTGTCAAGATGTCGACCTTAAATTATTAGCATGCACATATTCTAGACGTCACATTCTGGATCATTCTAGAACATGACCACCTCACATAAATAGTTGGCGCGAGGTAGTAAGTTAGTACAGTTCGTCTTACGAGGCGATGCAAAGTGAAGTATAAAATGTGAAGAAGTAACAATGTGTGTACTACAATAGTGAAATAGAAATTAATTAAAAATACTGGTATTAATTATACAGAGTAAATTGTTAACTAAATTTAGTAGTTGTTTAGTGGTTTAGAAGATGCTTAATTACGTAATAATACATCAACTTCTTCGACCTTTTCCACTTTTGTGTGCATCGGGTCTTAGATAAATACATCTGTCTACTGCACACGTAATTGGTCTGTCAATATTATCTTAACACAGTTTAATATAATATAATTCTAAAGATGTTTATAAATCATTTATCCGACTTTGATACACAGCTTAGTGGTAATTCTGGATATCCATTGTCTACCTGTATTTATTGATTTACTATTAGCTTATATTGATCACTTTGAATTTACACAAGTTTTGCAATCACTCATACGTTATATTTAGGATACGCAATAGTACACGTGGGATTTCACTAAGACAGCATGCCCCTTCATTACACTAACGTAACGAGAAACTCTAAAATGATTGTATATTCGATATGATTTACTCGTTCATATGTTTTGTATCATTACAAAACCCCCGATTGAAGTATGTGAGTAAGGGTGTTTAATATTTAGTCTGGTCAATTACAATGAATTTTACGAATTGTTCGAGTCCTATTCATCAATTCGTTTCACTCAAAATTCAGTTTCTTTTAATGTCTGTTTTTTTCAAATGAATCAAAATGTTTTGTTTCGATTTCGAGAAGGGCATCGTTTGTGCCTAAGGTAAAAGGCCCAGTTTCTGACACTCTAAGAGTGACAGCTGAGATTATATTACGATAACTAAAATAATATTTAGAGAATATTTCATATTAAAACAAA
>NW_020438910.1:510088-539171 GCF_000699045.2 Agrilus planipennis | reverse complement strand
TTAACACTAACAAAGATGAAATTTCTTTTACAACAATCATTTTCGTATTTGAAAGAATTATTTATAACAGTGAATATAATGTTTAGTTTATTCACAAAAATATTAAATGAATATTTATCGCTGTAATTACAGAAAATAGTATATCAAATCATAATAATCATAATAAATACAAATTTTGAAACATTTTATGGATGTCAACAAACAAATAACCTCCTGAGTAAGAGGTAAGAATGTGAGTGTCAATAACTGCGACATACCTATAAAATTGAGCCTAGTTATTGACACTTATATTTTATTAATAAAGCTTTATTTAATATGATATATTGATTTTTTAGACTAAATAATAGTTCATTATTAAACAATTTATATATATTTTATTATATTTTTATACTTATATAATGATTATTTCACTGATTGAATCGTCGAACGCGCTTCCGTAATTTGCTTAGACCATAACTAAAAAATGGCTTCCGCAGTCACTCCACACTTAAAGATTTTTTTTATTAAGTTTTCTTATTTTTTATTATTGTGCTTGTCATTAATTAAGTACAGAATAAATTTATTTTAATTTTTAAAAAATTTATTAACCCACTTAAGATCTCTTTTTTGTTTTAATTCAACATAAACCTAAAATTGTCAGAAACTGGGACAATGTCAATAACTGGGTCTTTTACCTTATGCGTAAAAATAGTGTTATGGATGACACTGTAATAAATCTCAAGATTAAATGTGTACAGAAATTGATCAAGGTTGACAGCAAGAAGGCTGTCAGAAAGTCATGTAGGGTGATGTGCAGGTCTATCGAAGACTCAAAGCTTTTAATTTTATTGCCTCATAAATGTTTAAACTTTCTCTCGGAAATGTGTCAGATGGTGAAATCTTAGACTATTGTGTTTACCACAGCTACCCCCATGTGTAATGACAAATGAAGCTTGTCATCCATAATATTTAAGAAGGGACTCCTACACTTCACCTCCTTTATTTACATATTTAAGTTAATTTAGGTTGTAATTTTTTTGTTTCTGAGACAGCTCACATCATGCAGAGACAGCTCACATTATTCAAAGACAGTTTACAATGTTCAGATAGTTCCAAACAAACGGGTTCGATGTACATGTTACATTTTGTAAATTAAAGTGTACAGTAGATGCAAGTGCAATACAAAATTCAAAAGCACATTAAAGGTCTATGCGTTCTTAATCTCAATAACAAATAGCACCGCTAATTAGTTTTGATGGTGCCGCTTTATTCTGCACTACATATAGTTAGTAGCAGGATATTTTCTGATACGAGTCCTTACAAGGCTAACCCCATCCGAACACGATTACTGTCGTATATTTGCAATAAAATTTTGAAAAAAAATGCTTGTTTTTGTTTTCTTCGTACAGTGCTTAACTTCAAAAAAAAATGAAAAGTTTAGTCGTTGTCGACAATATACAAAAAATTACATTATTGCTAGTTTAGGGGCAACCCCATTAGGTACTCGGTACTATTGAAATTTTGTTGTAGCAGTACGAAAGTTTGCAGAACACACGTAAACAGTGAATATGCGCCGTAGGAATTGGAGTAATTACGCTAAGAGCAACGTAATTATTTCAAATCGAATTTCATCATAAAACAACGTTTGGAGAATAAATGCCTACAAGAATCTGTTAATTTTGTGGAATGATTTCAAAACATCGAACTTCTGAAGATGTAGAAAATTTAGCTTTTTACCTAAACTTGTTTTTCGAAAAGATATTGTGATTTTCGTGGGTTTAACAAAATTAACTTCTAAGACTGACAACGACAAAAACTACTTATTTACACTAATTATTAAAGAACTTAAAAACATTATTAAATTATTACTAAACTTAGGTTATGAATTATTATATTTATTTACACTATTGTTGATATATCACTATTCACTGCGCTATTTATTTCACTGCTATCACTGTCAATTTATTTCTGGATTCACTTCTGCAACGGTCAATTCATTTCTTTTCCTCTCGGCGATCGTTTCTTCCTTTAAATACTATTTTGTTTACTTTCTGGAACCTTCTGGAAACATCTGGATAGTTTATTTTTTCTTTGAACTGTTTAACTGCTTTCCCAGAACACAGCTACGACACACACATTTACAAATACGGCACACATGAAGAAAGGCGCCGCAGGTAGTCGGCGAATCGATAAGCCGTTCACGCACACGTGTGCCCGATCGCACATAAACATACTCGTGCTCGCTACAATATATATAGAAGTTCTATTTATTGTATTATAGTAATAAGTATAAGACTACTAGACACTACTAAACTAGAGGCTGAAATTTTACTTCATTCTGCAGTGAAGCAACGAATACAGCATCATAACTCCAATGCTCAACCTGTTATAATGCTGTTTCTTTAAACATTTTACAGCTACGTTTTAATTACAGATCTATACTTTATTTTACGATTGGAATATCAGCATTTGTGTCAATTTGTTGTTTTGCCGGTTTATTGATATATGCAACTTATTTTAATTGCGACCCTTCGGAATCCGGAAGAATAAATGCAGATGACCAATTATTTCCGTTATTTGTAATGGAAATTGTGGGACATCTTCCTGGCGTACCTGGGATGTTCGTAGCAGGTGTATGTGGTGCGGCTTTGAGGTACGATTAAATGTTTGTTTTTTTTCTTCTGGAAAATATCTTGATAGATTTATTTGCAGTTCTCTTTCAGTTATACTTAATTCCACGTCGGCTGTTGTATTGGAAGATTTTTTAAGGAGTTGCTTTAAAGTGGAGCTGAGTGAAAAACATGCCACTTTGTTCGTTAAATTCGTTGCTTTGGCATTGGGGGGCATATCATTAGGTTTTCTGTTTGTAATTGATAAGCTGGGAGGCATTTTGGCGGTAAGTTTAGCAATTGAAATAACTTCGCATTGCTTGAAGGATTATAGCGACTTTAAATGTTTATGACTAAAATATATTTGTTTGACCAATTTCATTATATTTGTAATTTGTATCGTTCTTCCCGTTTAACATTTTTCATTTGTTTTCTACTTCTGTTGTGTGTTGTTAAAGTTTATGTAAAACATAAAAATATTTTATTTGGTTTCAGATGTCTGGTGCTTTAACATCTATTGCTGCCGGAACAACTTTTGGTGTCTTTTCATTAGGTATGTTGATACCATGGGCTAATTCAAAGGGAGCTCTTGCAGGAGGAATCTCTGGCGCAATTGTATCCGGTATCATATCATTTGGGATTCAATACGTCAACGGAGCAGGATTAGTTGTTCCTCATAAAATACCTGGTTCCGTAGAAGCTTGTGAAACGATTTATGGCATCAAAATAAATAATACGATGAAGGTAATTAATTTTCATTGTTTTAACTAGCACATAATAATACTTAAGACTATTGTGACTATCACTTACATGTAGAGTTCTGTGCCATGTTTCTGAAACGCTATAGTAATGCTGTAATATTCTTAGAAGTTATTTTAAAACCAAGGATCTGTGATGAACTTCTATAAACCTTTCTTTCCGTACGTTTTCTTTATATAGTTTCAAAACTAGAAAGGGAACATATTTTTGATTCATATTTCGTAATACTTTTGGATACAGTATATGTATACAAATAAAAAAAAACTGTGTTGGGATCTGTTATAAGGGGAGAGTAAGAAAGTTTAAACCGTACAATTGTGAATTTTGAAAATGATACATACAAAAACGTTAATATTGGCATAAAATGTGACTGCGCTGACACAAACACTGAAATTTGAAAAAGAATGTAATATGTAATATTGTTCACAAAAATCAGATTTAATGGTCCACACCAAATTAATTACATTTTTGCACTTTATTCACTATGTCTGATCAGTATTCGGAAATATTTCAAAGATAATATCCGGAGCTATTGTAGAGGTGCAGAGTGCACCTCGTGATAGCACTGCAGCGTAGGAGTGTAACAACTATGCACAAAAAGTACCTCAGTTAATGAGCCGTCAATTATTGACAACACTTGCCAGGTTATCTTCGTTATCGCAAGCGTCAAGTGACGAAACAGACATACCTACTTGTGACCTTCGCAACAGCTGGTACGCAGACAAGCCAATTACACCTAATGATGATTAGTAGAAGTCTGCCGTCCGCAATTACCGTTCGATTGGCAAAGTTACTATTATTACCACAGCATACAAAAATAAATTTATTTTTAAAATATCAATCAAAAACTATGTATTCATATTGTTACATGTATGTAGGCTACCCAACATACACAGTGGCAAAGAAAACTAGGTTTCTAGAAGGCATATACTGGAACATTCTAAAAATGTTAAGTCTTTATAAATAGTTGTTACAAGATTGAGTTGAGTTAGTACGAGTCAGGGAGTTCGAAGCAATACAAATGAAGAAGAAGGAGCGAGCAAGTTACAAAGTGTTCATAGTGGCGAATTAATAACAGAACTGTTAAGTAGACAGAAAAATAGTTAAATAAAAGTAGTAAACGTAAACAAAGATGTTTAAATACGTGACATTTGGTGTCAGGTGTGGGGTCGAAGAAGACTGAATAGGATTGGAGAAGGAGAATTTTGAAGAATTCCATTGAAAAAAAGTGTTTATCAGTCAATTTTCTGGAAGTTTCCATCGGCTTCAAGAAACCCTAGCAAGTGATATATCGTTGGAAAGTTCTCGAAGAAAGAAGAAAGAATCTGACGCCATTGAAGAATTCCATTGAAGTTTCTAGAAGAAATTTCATGTCTGTTACAACCAGAGTTACCGAAGCATTAATGGCAATGATGGCAGAAATTAAAGTAGACGTGAAAACTGGACAGGAAGAACTGAAAGCAGACATGAAAACTGGACAGGAAGAACTGAAAGTAGACATGAAAATTGGACAAGAAGAAATGAAACAAAAAATGGAAGAAGTACAAGATGACGTGAAACTGGCACAAGAACAACTAAAAGCAGCGCAAGAAGAAATAAAAAAAAATTAAAAGCAGCTCAAGAAGAAATGAAAGAAGAATTAAAACCAGCTCAAGAAGAAATGAGACAGAGAATGGAAAAGGCACAAGAAGAAAGGAAAAAGGGCCAGGAAGAAATGAAGCAAGAATTAAAATTAGTTCAAGATGACATGAAAATGGGACAAGAAGAAATGAAAATAGAAATAAAAAACGTACAAGAAGCAATAAATATGAGAATGGAGGACAAGATAAATGATTTTAGAAATGAAATGGAAAGGAAAGTAGAAGAAACAAGAGAAGAAGTGAGAAAAGAAATAAAAGATGAAGTGAGAGAAGAAATTTAAACGCTAAGACTATCCTTTATTGCAAGACCTGAATATTTTGGTGCAAGGCCATTACAAATTACACCTCCCAATTTTGATGGAAAGATCTCGTGGTCTGTTTACTTGAAGCAGTTTGGAGCAGCGACAGAGTCAAATTCCTGGACTGATTCAGAGAAAACAACAGTATTAATAATTCCTTTACGGGAAGAGGCGCTGGATATATTCCAAGGAATGCCTGAGTGCTAACAGTATGACTTCCACCATCTTGGTAACCGCCTAGAAATGAGGTACGACGATAAAAACCTACAGCAGGTACATCAGACGCAACTGAAAAGCCGTAACCAAAGAAGTAACGAGACTTCAACAATTTGAGTCTGCTGTGGGGCGCCTCGAAAGATTAGCCTACCTCTCTGCCCCGTTAGAGTTCATAAACCAACTAGCAGTACAAACATTTATCGACGGAGCCAGGTACGATGAACTATTGCAAGTCCTCAGATTAGCACGCCACAAGACTCTAAGTGAAGCACTATCACATACCCTCGAGTTTCAAGCGGCGAAGCAAACTTCGAAAAGTCATATACGTATATGACAAGCAGAAATCGACGATCAGACAATTATAAAAGAAGGTGTGATGTCCCTCATCAGGAAATGCATATCGATGTCAAGAAAGCCATTGCTAGAAAAAAGGGAGAATGGAACCCAAAATGTTAGGAATTTGGAAGAATTGACCATTTTGCTCGAGACTGCAAGAACTACAGTGGTCGTCCAAAATGGTGCAATTGTAGAAGAATAGGTCATCTAAATCGAGATTGCCCCTCAAAAGAACGAAATCCAAAATGTTGGAAATGTGGAAATATTGGTTGTTATGCTTGAAATTTCAAGAATTATAGTGGTCGTCCGAAGTGCTGAAATTGTGGAAGAATTGGTCATCTAAGTCAATATTGCCCCTTAAACAATACACGATCTTTCGGCTAAAATAGAAGCAGAAATATCACGAGGGTTACAGCGACAACACGAATGTAATTTCAATATCGCGAGCATCTCTTATGCAAAGAACACATCAACGCAGATACAGTATCCCGGAGACCTTGCGTGGAAAACCATAAACATTGTTCATTTGCGAAGAAGAAGAAAGAACTGGCATCGAAACTGTTGTAAGCTAACCATCGTTCAGCCTGGGGATTCCTGGGAAGGTAAGACATTAAATCGAATTAATTGTCCCAATTATGACAGGAAAAAAGCTGGAATCTCAAATCCATCGTGGGCAGATGTAAGCCAGTTAAGTCAAACAACGAAAAGTTATTGGGCGCAGTAGATTTCCGTAAACTTGCACCACGGTGTTTTGAAGAGGATGTGGGAAAGTCCAGATAGAATCAGAAACAAACTCCAGGTGGTACCTATTTTCGAAGAAAAGAATTTCAGAAGTCTTAGAAGCAGTCTATACAATGGACATTTCGGCTAAGACTCTAGGGAAGGTACGTAAGCGATTTTATTGACCTCGAAGTAGGAACGATGTGGAAGACTGGTGCAGCAAATGCCCGACATGCGCCACCAGTAAGGGACCGAAGACAAGCAGTCGTGTGGACGATTGCAGCAGTACAACGTAGCAGCGTCATTTGAGAGAATCGCAGTTGACGTGGCAGGACCATTCCTAGTGACAGACTCCGGCAACCGATACATCTGGTGGTCATGGATTACTTTAACAAATGACCCGAAGCATATGCGATATCGAACCAAGAAGCACACACTCTTGCTGAGAAGCTTGTCAATGACTGGATTAGCCGATATGGTGTACAACTGGAATTGCATTTCGACCATGAAAGGAATGGATTTTGTTCAAGAATATCACTGAACTAATGGGCATTACTAAAACGAGGACTATGTCCTTACATCCACAGTTTGATGGAATGATTGACGATTTAACGCTACTCTCGAGGACAATTTAAAAAGCGAACAATAAACTGACTGGGACCGACACATACCACTATTTCTTCTGCCATCCATGAGACAACTGGAAGAGTACCACTCAGCATTTTATTCGGTAAGGAACTCAGGTTGCCAGCGGACATGATATTTGGTCGTCCTGGAGACTCTCCAGTACCTACAGACGAATACGTGGGCGAACTACGAGTACGATTAAAAGCCATCTATAATCCTGTACGTATGAAGCTACGATTTAATGATTTGGAGCGCTTCAGTAGTACCGGTGAACTTACTGGCTAGAGGGTCGTTGTGTCTCAGTCAGTGGTAGTGCCTGCGTCGGGAGGATTACTGCTGTCCTCATCGTCGTTAGAGATTAACTTAGTCGAGTTGGTACTAAAAAGTATGTCTAACACAATAGACTATAAGCCTATGCTAAAAGTCTAAGGGGTGAAATTACTCACTATATATTATATGTAGGATTGTGGTATCATATGAGACAAGTTTGGTTTACCTGCATACTCAGGTGTGCTGCCCAAAATTGACGGCATATCGTTGAAAGTTGTTGTCTCGTATGGTACTACTATCCTTATGGTAAGTAATCCCACTCCTCGGATTTTTAGCATGAGCTTACAGTCAGCTTACAACGTTCATCAAATCCCGGGTATACTTGAATTTAGCGTTGAAATATAATACTCGACTACTTTTTGTCGGAAGGGTAGATGATCGTGAAAATCTGTAAAGACCATGAACGGGCGGCTTCCAAGTGTCCTTTCAGAATATTTGGCCAGAAGCTCTCTGCCGTATATGCTGTATCGCTTCTGCTTGTCGTTAAGTTTTGGAGGGAAAAACCTAAACCAAGGCCGTTTATATGATTATGTATGACGCGTCCAACGAGTTGTGACTCAGGACTGAAAAAGTGGTGCGAGCTGTAATGGCGATAACTTCTATACACTGTTGGAAAGCTTCGTCGACCTCAGGTGTTCACGATAGTTTGGCCTTTTTGGGTAGGCCCTTGAACATTGGCGTGTGGAAAACAACGCCTGTAATAATTATTAATGTGAAGGAATCGACGAAGTTCCATAGTGGTAATCACCTTAGAGATATCCTTGATGGTATCGATCTTCACCATAGGTGGTTGAAGCCTTCGTATACTAGATAGATTATCCGGGGTTTTTCTGCTTTGACGCGGAGTTTGACCCCTTAGAAGGCACTCAGGAGTTGGCGCAAATTATCCAGACGTAGCTCCTGCCCTTAGGACACGACGACGATGTCATCGATGTAGCCTTCGGGAAAGGCAACTTGTTTGTTGCACCGATTACACCGCATTGCTCAGACTAGGACGTGTCAAAAAATTCAAACTCAAAAACTCCAAATGGCGTTGTTATAGCGGTCTTCCTAGCGATATGCAGCTGATAGAAGGCTGTGAGCAGGTCAATAGTCAAAATTGTCGTCCGAATGCTCTCCTGCAACAGATCTAGCTAGTCTGTGTGGACCCTTGAAAACCAGAGGACCTATGATGGTAATCGTGTGTTTTACCGGTAGTCCTAACACCTGGACGAGGCTGATGATGCGTTCAAAAACGTCCTGGTATTTCTTAAATAGCTTCACATAGTTCTGTTCCCGATAATGGTAGAGACCGAGTGGAACGATACTCCAGCCAGAGTACCATGTGATGACATGTTGATGAAACACTTGGTTTTGACATCAACCAGGTGGCCGTATTGTATTAGGAAGTCGGCGTTGTTGTTGTCTGTAGGTGGGGATTGACGTTATGTTTGCTGCATACAAGGTGAGACCGTGCAAGGGCCCAAGCGCAGCAGCAGGGATACAGCTGATCCCTTATAGATCAAGAAATTAACGTTGGCAGTGAAGTAGATTAGGTTACTGTTTACAAATAGTTAAGGATGTGGGATATTCTAGTTTTAGAGAAATGCGAACGTTAGCTCAGAATAGGAAAGAGTGGAGGTGGATATCCACCTAGGCTTAGGACTGACAATCTTACGATGAGAATGATAATGATACGAAAGCCGGTTGATAGCCAGCGGCACAGCTGAAAACGCTCCTAAATGTGAAAGAGGGTGCAACCTGACTATTCGAACAGATCTCTGGGTATCAGCTGCTGTTTGAGACGACTACCTGATGATGACGCGACGGGTTTAGGTGTACACTTGTACTGTCTGATAATATAAAAGGTATTGCTTCGCAAGTATATAGTATCCTTGTAAGCATCGTATTAAACATTCTGAAATACTACAATTAGCGACATACTGTATCTCTCTTAATATTCAGACATCTTGTTTTTAATCTATATTTTTTTTATTGTATACAGTCTCAGATACGGTACGATGACCTATCTGTAACTGAAAAAACTTCTTGAAGCGATTATATCTGTATTTTTGTAGCCTAAATGAGAACATTTGCTGCAAGTGACTTTATATATTTTTATTATTTGATATTTGTTTTAATAATTTGCTACTTCAATTAATGCAGGCAGTGAAATGCTTGTTAATTTGAATGATATTACGAAATTCGAATAAACAATACTTTCTATTCAAAACATATAAACATTGATAAATTTGGAAACTATAGAACATTAGGTACTAACTGAAATGGAGAATAGGTTTAGTTGTCGTATTTTGATAATTTGCATTTATAAGTATTTAAAATTTACCTAATTTTCAATTCTACCTTATATTTATTGTGATTTGTAGAGATACCCCGATGAATCAAACATATTTCCCTTATTTCGCCTGTCATATCACTACATTACTCCTATTGCTGTGATGACGGTCATGAGCGTAGGAACTGTTGTCAGTTTTTTAACTGGAAAGACTGACTTGCGACTTCTAGATCCTGATCTTATTAGTCCGGTGATTCATAGGTTCCTGCCTAAAAAAAGTGATGTCGCTATGAGAGCCCATTATTCCAAAGAAAACGGAGTTAAGAATGAGAAAGTCGGATTGTTCAACATGCAGCATTTCGATGAGGTGTGTATACATTTTCCTTAAATTTTCATTGATTAATTAATTAATTAACAAACCCACATTAAATCAGTATTAATCATAATGGCCAGACGTTACTTCAGTAAGTCTTATATTTTATAAATACCATAGATTTTTTAAGGCGATAAAGTGGGAAATAATTAGGAAGTGTAGGAAAGCTAAGGAACAGTGGACTGATATGAAGTGTAAAAAAGTAGGTGTAAAGTTTGAAGTAGGTAAAACGGATGAGGCTTATAATATAATTAAAAGGAATTTTAGAGAAGTAAGGTACTGCAGTAATAATATAATAAACAAGGTAGGGGTCATTTTGATAGAAAATGACAAAGACATACAGGTGGAAAGAATACTTAGGAAACCTATATGCATGCCATGAGTTATGAGGTATAGTAGAGAACGAAGATAATGTGGAGATAGATGAGCTAGGTTATCCAATAATGAGAGAAGAGTTCGATGTAGTATTAAAGAATAATAAGGCACCAGGTGTGGGTGGGATACAGACGAAAATTCCAAAACATGCAGAGCAAGAGGTTAGAGGTCGTATGTTTACGCTAGTTAGTCACATTTACGAGACGGGGAAAGTCCTAGAGGATTATAAACGGAACGTGGTAGTAACCATACCTAAAAATAGAGGCGCGGATAGGTGCGAGATATTTGGAACAATTAGCTTAACTTCCCAAGCATCAAAAATCTTAACTAGAATTATACAGAGAAGGATGAAAAAAAGGGCGGAAGAACTATTAGGGAAAGATCAATTTTGGTTTAGAAGAAATAGAGGAATGCGGGAGGCCATTCTTACTTTATGTATGTATTACAATAGAGAAAATGATTGAAAAGGGATTTGTAGATTTAGAAGTAGTGATAGTGATACTTAGTTTGTATAAACAGCAACAGTAAAGATTCACACTATCTTCGCTACTTTTTAATCTATATATAAAAGACACGATCAACATCATTAAAGACAGTATAACTGTATGAATAGAGGGGCAAAATATTAGTATGTTTAGATTTGAAGATGATATAGCAGTATTAGTATCTAGCAAAGAGGAGTTAGAGATTACTTTAAATAAAATGGAAGCGGTACTGACAAAACAGTACTGTATAAAAATACATAAAGGTAAAACAAAAAAACTGGTATGCAAGGGAAGAAAAAGTAGGGAAATAGGGAATATAAAAATAGGAGACGAACAATTAGAAGAAGTGGCTGATTTAACGTATCTAGGAAGTCAGACGGGTCAGGACCGAAATACGGCAGATGATAGCGCAGGGTTGAGTTACCTTCAATAAAAAGAAGTCACTTTCATGCTCGTAAACTGTGAATTCAGAAATTCGAAAAAGATTGTTGAATGTTTGGAGCACGGCCATGTACGGATGCGAAATGTAGACGGTGTGCGTGGCGGAATAATGAGGATACTGTGGATAGAGGAAGTCAATCAAAAATAGGCGAGATAGGTTGGTAGGACACCTTCTCGGGCATGAAATCTAGTCAGAGATATGTTAGATGCAGAAGCAGGAATTAACAGGTGTAGAGGTAGGCCTAAATTATATTACTGTTCGCAAATAGTTAAAGATGTGTTCTAGTTTTACGGAAATGCGAAAATTAGCTCAGGATAGGAAAAAGTGGTGATGCGTGTCCAATTAATCCTAGAACTAACGACCTTATGATGATATAAAATGGGTTTTCAAAATTTAAAGGTATAAAATGGAAATTTGCGATATAATCGAATTCCGTGCGGACGAAGTTGCGGGTAACAGCTAGTTGACTATAAAAAATGTTAATAATGTCAATAACGGTACTATCATTTGTTTTCTTTAGTATAATTCTTAAGCTTTTGCTGCGTCTTCTCTAACAGTAACAACAAATTCTAAGATATTGTCTATGTGAAACATATGGTAGTGATGATTTACCTTCCAGCAAAAGCTGTAAAGATTTATAAGAAATATAAAACAATGTGCGCATAAACTTACTTTTATGCGATAAATATATACTTTTCTAAGAACGAAACGAAACTAAAATTCACGTTTCTGACTACGGTTTTAAGATGGTCGCTTGAAATTAAGTAAAAGTTATACCTTTATCAGAACGTTTTTGATGTCTTATTCAATCGAAGTAATGAAATAAATTACTGTAAACAATACAGTCGACTGATAAGATTGTGCTAATAAGCATATTTCAGCTTGAATAAACTACTAAACGGCAACCACTGTAATTACCATTAAAATTTTTCATTGTGAAACATGTGTTTCGTCCTCATGTAATGTGGGTATTTCCAACGCTCATTTTCTACTTTGAATACTTCATCTTGTTTTAAATTATAGGTAACTACCGCTAAAAATAGTCTGCTGGGTGAAAAAGTGGACGAAAGTCAGGTAAGAAAAATACATAAACGAAGTATGCGTGTAAATAGGTATAGTCCAGTCAAAATAGACAAAAATAAGTCATAACTTAGCCAAAATTCGCATAGAACTGAAAATTGGCAGAGACGTTAAATACGTCATTATAAATAAAATGTCAAAAGTCCTCTTCGATCGTACTTCTGCAAAAAAATTTATTCAAGGTCAAAAGTGCAAAATTAAGGTTTTTTCCATTTTTCTCGAAAACGGTAAGTTTTATCGTGGAAATAGGTAAGACAAAAGTTGTTTCTCAACAAATCACTGATCATTAGCAATATTACCATTTTTTCAATCAATAGGATACGATCTGATCAAACTTTCTTAATGACAATAGATTAACTGGGGAAACCACGTTAAAAAAAAGTACAGCGCCAAGTACATTACCTCGTGCAAAATATGAATTTTGTAATGTTTAAAACCGCGATATCTCACGAATGGTTAGTCGTAAGTGAAAAAGTGACTGGACAATTTTTGTAGAAAATTGTATGATCTACAACTTTTGTCTGACCTATTTTGACGATAAAACTTACCGATTTCGAGAAAAATGGAAAAAACCTTAATTTTACACTTTTGACCTTGAATAAAATTTTTTGCAGAAGTACGATCGAAGGGGACTTTTAACATTTTATTTATAATGACGTATTTAACGTCTCTGCCAATTTTCAGCTCTATGCGAATTTTGGCTAAGTCAAATATCTATTTTGACTGGACTAGTATGTTACTATGATTGTCCAAATCAGCAAGCTGATATATGTTCTTTTCTTGACAAATTCAGTCATGCTAACATACACTACGACGACTTATTACCTATCAGCTATTTTTATATACACCTTGATAAATGCTAACATTCATAGATATATGTTTGTAATAAATTTTTACATCTTGTTTTATTGCTCTGATATATTGATTTTCAAAAAGTGAGAAACAAGATTTTGTTCCTACAAGCTTCCGTCATAAAAATGCGGAATCAGATGCAGAAGCAGACGTGAAAATGTATGCGGAACTTGCGTAATTGCAATACAGTAAAGGCTCTTTATTCGCGGGGTATACGTTCCATAAATATGCCGCGAATACAGAAACCGTGGATATGGAATGGTAATTAGTATGAAATCATAGGAAATACGTTTTAAGGTTCCAAAATAAAACCAATATGTATCAAAATAAAATCAATGTATTGATAAATTAATCGTTATAATCAGCATTAGGCAAGAGTGATTTTTTCTTGTTTTGAATTATGAAATTAGTGCACTCGGTTACATCTTTTATAAAAGTCGTCTCGGCACGAGCCAACAGTACTTAAAAGATGCTGATACGTTGAAAAATAACACCGAATCCGAAGCCGCTTTGGCACGTACCAACTGTACATACTCAAAAGATGCCGATATATTAAGGGGAATCAGTAGTACACGCGCCGTAGAGTAAAACATGCTTATCGGTTCTAGATATCATGAGTTTAATATTTGGAACAGAGGTTTGAAATTTTGTAGTAAGATAGATAAAGTTTTTTTCTAAAGCTTATCGAATACCATTTTTTAAGTTTTTAATTTCTATTGAAAATACGTGTCCTACAAGAAGCAACAAGTTTAAGCACTTGTAAAAGCTTTTAATGATAATATGATTGAAAACCAAAAACGTACCGAGTTAGTGTGAACCTTTGTCTGTTACTATACAAAAAATTAGATAGTATCTCGCAGCGTTAAATCACAATGTTTATAATAGAAACCCATGTTTTTGGAAAAATTCACACTAGGTCTATTGCGGTCAACTCCCTTGATAAATCCGAATCCTTTTCTGTTTACCGATTGCAACCCCGAATAATAAAATTTTTAACCGGAATACAGGAACTGGTTTGCAATTTTTTCACTCTCGAATAAGGAAAACGTGAATAAGGAACTTTACTGTACTAAAATGAGGCACATTTAATGCAAAACCCCAAGTGACAAGTGCTCTACAGCGACACACTTACCTACTCCAATGACTGATGATGTTCTTTTGTTGAAATAGTTTATTGTCTGAGTAATTTTAATATTTCTTAAAAAATTTCTTAAAGTGTTACAAGAATATCCGTTTTAGGATTCTGAAATTAATAAATTGTCGAAGAAGGAATTGAATTTTAATTATTCAATTATTAAATTGTAGGGGACACTAGCGTTAGTTTGCATAAGGGGCTTTAGGTACAAAAAGCACTCTATAATTCAAAACTACGAGGAGGCACGTTATTGTAACATTTATCAATTATTTATTAAGTGGGTACCTCCTTGTTTCGTAATAGTTACCCTCAAATTCAATTCAACTTAAATTTAACCTTTAGCACACTAAAGTAATTATAAACTAATGGCGTTTTCGGTTTATATACTCAGGATAGACACGAATACATCCAAATATTTACAAATTGTTCTATTACAATATTATCACAAATTTTGACACATTAAAACAATCATAAGCATACCAGCATACAATTGTTAATTGTTTTCAAATACGGCCGATGGGTATTGTAAACCACAACAATCAGAATCATACCAACATACCATAAACCATATGTTTCAGTGTATTATACGCTTTATTTCAAAAGAAAAGGTCTGCAAAAACCGCCCATGAAAATTGTAGGTCAGTATGACTTTTTTATTGTGGTAACGTGTATTTCAAAAATGCGTGAAAATCAGCTGGTGGTCATACATTTTTATACCCTCGTCTTGTCTTCCCACACGATCAAACACTTGTGTGGCCAACATTCGTATTAATTTTACGGCTTAAATAAAAAAAAAAAAACAAACGGTTGATTGTACGTTTAAAAAACATTAAATTGGCGTACTTTCCTGTTTCAAGATTGAAAACGGCTCATTTCTCAGATTTTTCGCAGTGGCGCCGATCCTAGAACTATATTATTTTGAATCAATAATGGAAATTATTTATTTAATATTTTTGAATCAGAATTATCTATGTATGTCTATGCATGTTAACATAAATCAAGACAAAAATACAGAAAGCGAGCGTTAATAATTTCAAAAAAAAAACCGAGTTATATTACTGATTAATAAATAATTCACGGTAACAGTTTCCATTTTCTTTTTTAAGTTATCATTGTAGGAATCAAAGCCAAGTTGAAGATAAAAAGGCAATTTAATATATAGAAAGCCTCATACATTAGAAACAAAACGTAAGTGTTGGTTATGATATTATAATGTTTTGTCTTCAACTTGACTTTGACTTACATAATTCATCGTAACGTTTATACTCATTTTGATGTCACAGGAAGCTTCAGAGAAAAAACATAAGGTGAGCGAGGAAGAAGATCAAGTGTAATGTTCATTAATTTTAAGAAACTATGATACTTCGACAATACATAAGAACAAAAGGGTTATATCGTAATTTCTTAAATATTTTCAAATATATGTGTAACAAATTATTTACTTGTGTTTTTTTTAAACGGCGTACTTTTTATTAATTTATCCTTTTGGTTACCTTTAATACTAGAAGTTAATACTGACTGGTGACGATGACGTTTTGTTGGAGGAGGGGAAAGAGGGTGCTTACATACCAATACGGGAAAGCATCCATAATCTAAACACCGTTTTTATAAATATGCATTTTTTTGGCAAAACTTTTTAATGCTTACTTTACCTGACAAACACAAAGAACCAAAAATTACTATAATTATATTAGATCACCCAACTTCATGTTTTTGGTTTTCAGTTTTTTTATTGGGAAAGAACAGAACAAGCAACAGTTCAGTTGTCCTAAGCACTTTTCGGTTACAAGGTTACCTTCTTCAGGGACTAAAGTAAACTAAACCTAAAAGGGAATTAATCCTAATTTATACTAATAGTTGTTGAGGTTCAGTGAACATGGCTCAGTGACAATAAGGTTGATGTTTAATGGACCTTGGCAACAATAACAAAAATAATTAAACTAGACTAAATAGCGGAGATCTAGGGATAGGACCGTTGTCATTGTTAAGTAAAATTTGTTTATTTTTATAAATGTATAAACTTTCAAATTATCTAGTAAACAATTATTCCTAACTTCCTTAACTAATTTAACAATACGATTATTAATATTAATATTATTTTCTTCAGTAAGAATATGTTGNTTAACTAATTTAACAATACGATTATTAATATTAATATAATTTTCTTCAGTAAGAATATGTTGGGCAATACCAGGTTTTTTTTCTCTACCAAACCGTGCATGAGCTAAATGCTCCTTAAATGTAGTTTTGATTGAGCGTCTAGTTTGTCCAATATATTTTTTACTGCAGTCATTACAGATAATTTGGTTGGCATAGTAATAAACTTGGTTTTATTAGGTTTATGTTTGGGGTGCGAAACATGGACAGTGGGCGCGGCGGAAAGGAAAAGGTTAGAAGCCTTCGAAATGTGGTGTTATAGGCGTATGATGAGGATAACGTGGGTAGAAAAGGTTAGAAATGAAGAGGTATTAGAAAGAATCGGAGAACAGAGGAGTCTATGGAAGTCAATAAAAAATAGGCGAGATAGGTTGATAAGACACCTTCTCAGGCATGAAGGTCTAGTCAGAGACATATTAGAGTTAGAAACAGGAGTTAAAAGGGTTAGATGTAGGCTTAGATTAGATTACTGTTCGCAGATGGTTAATGATGTGGGTTGTTCTAGTTTTAGGGAAATGCTAGGGAAAAGCTCAGGATAGGAAAAAGTGGAGGTACGTGTCTAACCAGTCTTAGGACTGACGACCTTATTATGATGAATGTTACAATTGTAACCATTGTCGTTCGCAATTTTCTTAATTGTACAGGGTTCCTTATGATATCTACTTTTACTAAGCTAAGCAATCTATGTACAAGAAAATTAGAACTAGCCATTTTATGTTGAACATAATGATTAGAGTCGTTGGTTATATATCTAGAGGTATTAGTGGGTTTTCTGTAGATGTCGAATTCTAAAGAATTCCCGGTTCTTATAACCAACGTATCTAAAAATAGTTACCTGCCGTCTTTTTCCATTTCAACGATAAATTTGATCGAATCTACCTTTTCTCCCCGAGGCTGTAACCAGATAATCAGCAAATCTTAGGGCCTCAGTGTCAGGCCACTCGAACCAGTCTATCTCGACACTTTCCGACTTTACCCCTAAGCCAAACGACTGTTTTAGAAGATCCTGCCACCTTCTCTTCTAAGCTGCTAACTGTGCTCATTTCTAGTTTCGCTTTTTAGCGCTAGTGCTCACCTTACTCTTCGTGGTGGGACACCAATTGTCACCCCCCCCCAACACTCCCCTCTCAACTCATGCCTCTCTTCTTCCCCAATCTTCCCAACGAACCTTTCTTTGAATTGTACAACCTTCTGGTTGGTCTCCCTAGTCGAGGAAGGGTTTTAATCGGTAGGGGCTTCGGCGAATCCGATACTAGCCCCTTTCAGGGGGTGCCTTTTGAAGATTTTCCCTCCTCGAGGAAAAAAAAAAAAAAATCATCTTCCTGGTATAGCCGAGCGGCATGACCTACAGGTTTAGACCATTGCTTAGCATTTGGAAGGACGTCGGTTCGATTCCGGATAGGTCTGCTTTGGTCCAAGTTTTTCTGTGGTTTCCTTGGATAACTTAGGAAAATGCTGGGGCAGTAATATTCCATAGATAATGTTCCATTCTCTTCTGTCTTCATTTCGTCCATCTCATCTTTCTCACCCGAACCACCACCCACCCACGATTCTTAAAAGGAAGCTAAAGAGAGCCTTTCGCCTTACCTTCTGGCGTAGTCCAGAGGGACTGCCCGCCCACCAGCATTACTGGCTGGTGAGAATGAAACACCCAAAAGTTTTTTTTTTCTGGCCATCATCGAGACAAGACGTTGGTATCTTCTTCTTCTGCCTAGCCTTCGTAGAGACAAAACGGACTTGATTGTTGCATGAGTGACTCCATTTTGTTATGGGTAATAAATATCCTCTTTTATCTGAGATAAGCTTTTTGAGATAAGTATTATTATTTTGCCTTTTACCTTTTTAATATAGTAATTTTATCGGAATATACTCGATTGTTTATACATAATTCAGTATTACTAATAACTGACTTAAGTCCTTGACTAGTCCTGATACTTTTTCCTTAAGGTTATAAAGGTTTTTTTAATTGGTTGATACTTTGCATTATTGAGCCCCTTATGTTTTTTAAATTAGGATGGTTTTAACGGATATGAGTTTATAACACTTATGTAAGATAAAGAATTCTTTAGAAGTATGTACATCTTTTGAAAGCATTCTGGATCCAAAATAGAAGAACCCGTGATTATTTAAAGCTTTGAAAATATTTCATTGTGAAGTTTTGGCTGTTGGCCTTGGTTATTCTTAGTGGACAATTTTTATTAATTCGGTTCCCTGTGTATTCTAGAACTACTTATTGAATCGTTATCATTCTGTCTGGAAGTATTCGTTTATCAGTAATGAAATTCAGCATGGAATCCTCAAGAAGACATCAACTTCAGGTAGGTATTGTTTTATGCCCAGGGACTTTGAGCTTTTATTTTAAATCAGGTAAGTCCAGGAACTCCACACTCAGAGAAAACTGCAGAACAAACTTCTACAATTGTAGAACTTTTCATTACAACTTGTAGCGAATATAGGGACAGAAACAAGTTGTAGTGAAAATTAATATAATATTGTAATTACTTTTTTTCCTACAAACTGTTTGTCTCTCTACTACAACTTTAAAGAATATGTACTGCAAATTCTTCTTAAAAATTACTTTTCATTGTAGCATATCTCTATACAATAATTAAAAAAATATATACAAAATTGTAGCATATTTGTCTACAACTGAAATGCAAATAAATATTCAATAAAAATTGCTACATTTTATCTTTATATTTTCTACAAAATTTATTTAATCTGATTACATTTTGTAATGAAATTCACGAAGTTGTTGTTGTAAATATTTCATTCAAATTGTAAGGAATTCGTCTGAGCCTCTGTCGATATTTCTCCTACAATTTACTACTACAAGTTTATAGTCAAATTTAAGTTTACCGTCAGTTAACCTTACTACAAATTTGAGTTGCATTTTCTACAAAACGACCTCTACAACGTTATAGTGATTTTTCTTACAGCATTTTTCTGAGTGCAAGCTGAGTTTTCCCGGAGCAATTCTTTTTGGCTCTTTGCCTTATCAAACTGGCGTTCAAGCTTTTGTATTTTTGAGCTATTAAGTAATATCCATTTTTTTATGCTTAACAAATAAACGAATAGTATTCGAAACTGTAATTTCGTTAAAGTATACGTATTCATATAAAGCAATAATGAGATCGGAAAGCAATGATTTAGGCGATGGTCGACATGACAACGGTCGGTGGTATGTTGGCATATGCGACGGAAGTTTTGTGGCTGTCGATGGAGGCGATAGAAAACTTGTGGCAGTAGGTGGCTCGTCGCTGGATCATCTTCTACAGGTTGGTTTAGAAAAGGTAGTCTGATAAAACAACTGATCACAAGCAAATTTGATGATGATGAGATGTTTCTTCGATACAGCGAATTATCTTGAGGCTGTAGACATTCTTATATACTACTAGCTTTTCGTAGCTTCGTTTGCAGAAATTAAAATTGTTTTTTCATAAAACCTTTTAAATCCTAATTCACCCCTACAAAGTAAATTTATGTAATGTTGCCATCTTTGATCTCAAATACAAACGGTGCAACATTTCATTTTTAAGGGTTGATTTTTAAAAATTTCCAAAACACGTATTTGCTTAATTTTAACAATGGGTATTGTTGCGTGATGTGACGATGTAAAAAAAATACTACAATCGTCGGTGTACTGCTATACCACATAGAAAAACTAGAACGACCAGTGCACTCGATGGTAAAAAAACACACACACAAAAAATAAAAATAACTATATTAAAATGCTTCAAGTGCACACTAAATTGAATGTTTATGGAGAACTCGCCTAAATATGTGTTAGGATGGTAAAATATGTTAAATATATCTAAATGTTGGCGATGATTGCAATTGATTTGTGTCAATTGATAATGTTCTATGATAATATTGATTATGTTCTATATCGATTGATTACAATGTTCTCTGTCGAATAATGATAATGTTCTATTAATGATCTTCTAAATATATAAATTGTCATCCCTACTACGAAAATGAACCAGCTGAAAACTGGTTCAAGCTGTGCAGCTACTGTTAGGGTGGTGAACCTTACCAACCATGGAAATACCGAATGGTAATGATTTCGGAACAGACAATACATCGTATACGTTTCTTTGGTACCTGCACAACAATAGTGCAGGAATTGAATATAATTTGGAAATGTTGCTGAAGGCAGATTCTTGAAATTACAAATAATAATGTTAAACTGATACAATTGATACAAATTACCCAAGAAACAAATATGCAAATGAACAAATATACCTACAACTAAGCAAAGAAATAAATATACAAATGAACAAATATACCTACAAATAAAGAAATATACAATTATGACTAAAATATACAAAATATGTTTCAAACGTCTAAACAGTATCCATGCAAGAAACGTTCATTATATAAATAGAGTACCAAAGTCAATTCCATTTAACATCTAATTCTTAAAAATAGTTAATTCTTCTTGAGACTATATACGGCTAGGAATTACGAAACAGTAGAAACATGTATTTACTGAAGTTTCTGAAGGAATACCTCACTTAATCACTACTTATTATAATAAGTATCAAGTTTTGCCGTTTGATAATTTTCACACTTATTTAGTATTTGAATAGATGATGTGTAATGCAGGATATTTTGCAGTCTTCCTAAGCATGGAACGTACAATTACGTCAGTTAGTAGATAGAAGCATGCCGTATGGTTGAGGTTGAGCGTTAAAGTTTTTCCTAATCGATTTCCCGAGGCATGCCATTTCTGTAATTGCGAAGCATTTTAATGTGTAGACATTTAAACTCTCCATACACGGACCATGGCACTAATTGTGTAATTTCCCGGAGATCTATTTACATTTAAAATATTTACCTACATGTATTTAAAAATTATTATGTAATAATAATAATAATAATGCTCCTTTTTCAAAATAATAATAATACATGCAGTACATCGCCATACGTGGGGTTACCCCCGGTTTATTTTGATTAACATGATGATTCCTATTTTGCGGCTTATCCACCATGTCCTCATGGGATACGTTCACGATGACCAAAGTCACGACCACCAGTTTCTCTTGGGTGATGGGCAAANTGATAAAAAAAAAAACGGGGATTTTTTTCATTTTTTGTTTAATAAAAAGTTAAGATCACGGTTTTACGTGTCCACATAGTAAAACTATCTTTCCTTATGACTTTTGTAAGTGATTCCAAGAAAAATATAGCATACTACCCTTTTCACCCAAGCATAGGCGTTTTCAAACTGATACCGGCTGAACTAAATGGAAAAGATGATTTATGTTATTTGCATGAAGATTCAAATTACGCTAACATGTCTGAACGATCTACTGATACGTATGAGGCTGTCACATAGATCAACCTAATTTGATTAAAATTCTTAAAAAGAATTTAGTTTGGATTCCAAGGTTAGATGATCTTCACGAACTTCATGAAAACGAGAATATATTTTTACCGAACCCTCTAAATTATTTTTATTTTATGTCATTCTTGGGATCAGTCTGAGCAAGTAAAGTATATAAGCACGTATGTATATAGGACGCGCCAAAATGCCTTCTTCATGTTTTTCGGTTTCATAATAAAAATAAATAATTTATTCTTTATTGCTATATAAAATAATACTATCTGGTAATTTGAAGTCAATATAAAGAGTTCTCTTTCTAGAAATGAATTTTCAAGGAACTACCAGGGAAGAAAAGGATTTTTTTAAGCCTGATTAAAACTTTCCATAGAGTGCGTTGAATGCTGTCATCTAGAATTGTTTTTTTTTATAATGGCTCATGGTTGGTTTCGTTGATTTTATTATAAATAAAAATTGACGTTAAAACACAGTGAGACATATATAGGTTAAATATTTCATAAAGTGGAAGTGATTGTGCAAATTGCTATATTTGTTTCAAGTTTTAATATTACAAATGTATAAATATTGGTACAAATTATTTTTTAAACTTTAATGAAAGTCACTGTTTATGATATTATGACCTTTACTAATATTACCCATTCCACTGATATGGCAAGATGTTGCAACATGATCTCTTTATGTATTATTGTTGATGGCTGGCTATTGGGTTACTGAATGTATTCCTCTAGCAGTAACAGGACTATTTCCTATGGTATTTTTTCCAATTTTAGCAATACTTGGTTGCAGTACTACTTCTGAATCTTATATGTGTTCAGCAAATAAAATTTTTATCGGTAGGTATTAATTTATACTTGTTGAAAACACCATGTTTTAAATATTCAAGGATAACATAAAAGTTGATTTATTTTGAAAAAACATTGTAAAGAAAATTAACATAAATACTGACAAATTTTATGGTATAGGACAGGGATGGCGAACCAATAGTACGCGTGCCATTAGTGGCACGCGACGCAATATTTTGGGCACGTCACGTCAAATAATTTAAACGTGAAGCTTCAAAGCATAAATAAAATAATTATCGTCATATTCATAATCATGTCATTCGCGCTTTTGAGGCTAAACTGCCAATTTTCAGGAACGACATCATCACAAGAAACTGCAAGTGTTTTCCAAATTTGAAAAAATATGACAAAAACTTAGAAATACATGAGAAACCAGACGAAGACCAAGTTACTGAAGAATTTGTTTCTGTGATTGATTTTTAGAAACCGTTTGACAGATGACTCCAGTTCATCATGCATTCTACATCCGTAACAATTCCAATCCTAACCTAAGTTATTTGTCGTCTAATCTGCAACAACAGAAATCACACTAATTTTACTTTAATTTAAATTACACGTATAATTTAAACATTGCAAAATGTTCCTATTTTTTTGTAGAATTTTGAGTTGATATTATTTATTATCATTATTTTCCCAATAATCACAGAGACAAAATTATTTGATGGCACGTCTATGACCTGATTAAACTTTTCTTTATAAAAATGGCACGTCGATTCGTAAAGGTTCGCAATCCCTGGTATAGGATGTTACGAAAGCCCCTTTCGATCATTACGTTCAAAAACAACCGGCATTTGGAATGTTTCAGTTTGCAGCGATCATCAAGCGATCGTGTACACACGTTATTTCATACAACCCCATACAAAGAAGTCCACAGTTGCAACAGTCTCTTTTAAAAAAGTCAAATAAGTCGCCTTATTTAAACGTGCAGCCAAGACGAATGGTCCGAATAGCAAATCATTAAAATCCACTCCCGGCTGAAATTTAATCAAGGATTGCACTCGCTGCAATGCTAAGGATATAACAACTGTTCCTTTAAAATTTAGCAGTTGCCTTCTGTCGTCTTATACAGCGACGATATGCTTCAAACCCGTAAATAAGTATCATGTCACATTATTGTAACAACTGTTCTACAGTGACATACTGACCTACTTCTATTATTGATGTTGTATTGGTGAATTAGTTATGAACTGCACATCGACTGACTAAATACTAAACGTTAAAAGAACAAACAATGTCTACAGGTCAGCTGTAACATAAACATTTGAATCACACTTAATCTAAACTGCTGCAAATTACCAGCTGATTGAATGCGACGTTGCGTTGTCGTATTTCTTTACCAGGGCTGGCATTATATTTACTTGTACCTTCAAGTACGTTTTTCTCAAAAACGGTGAACAAATCTACATTTATTATCATTTGGTTTTTCTCACAATTCTACCTAATATTTACAGTTTATCCATGTATTATTTAGTCAGTTTTTTTCTTACTATTGTTAGTTTATGTTTAGCTTGCATAGGTTTTTTTGTTTCCGGCATGAAACCTATTGGTCTTGTCTAAACATAATCGTCATTGTTACTGACAACGGATGATTTAGTGTTGACTGCTTTTAAAATTTAAATTGCACTTATCCAATGACAGCTTATTAATCGGTGCGGCTAAATTTATTTCTTGGTTCAGGTGTAAATTTACCAAAAAGTCCAATAAATTTAAAAGGCTACACGTATGCAGATACCATAAACATCATTACTTGTAATGTATTGTCACGTAAACAAACATCTTTCGCACTACTGACTAATTTATTTAATTATTAAAACTCCAATTATCACCACTATTATAAATTCATATTTATATTTTACTGTAGT
Source organism: Agrilus planipennis (assembly GCF_000699045.2). NCBI lineage: Eukaryota > Metazoa > Arthropoda > Insecta > Coleoptera > Buprestidae > Agrilus > Agrilus planipennis. The sequence goes on along the minus strand of NW_020438910.1, from coordinate 514,431 downwards.
ATCATTTTCGCTTTATCGCTCTTCTTATTTTACTCTGTATCGCTTCGAACTAACTCTTCCGACTTCGCGGCAACTATTATAGGGCTTAGACTTTTTCTAGTAAGATCTAGAATGTGATATCTAGAAAATCTGGTCTTTTTTGTTACTGTGTATGTTAAGTACTACGTCACAGTATTGTTACTTTACACGCACTGAATTTTATTTTTCTAGCTGGATATATGATGGCTATATCAATAGAATATAGTGGATTAAAAGTGCGTATCGCCCTAAATTGGATTCTGTTGGTCGGGACCAACCATCGAAAATTACACATGGGTCTTGCATTAATTACGATGTTCATTTCTATGTGGATTGTCAATACGGCTGCAACGGCTATGATGATACCCATCATTGACGCATGTTTACAAGAACTAGAGCGTAACGATTTAGGTGAAATGTAAAAATACCGTGACAATAAAGCTAACCTAACTGAAGATGAAATAGAGGAAGTAAAAGTTCCAACTAGTATAGCAATGAATTATTTCTTAACATCAGCTTATGCATCGACTATTGGCGGATGTGGTACATTAGATGGAACTGCTGCTAATCTAGCATTTAAAGGTACGTTACAACAAAGCAGATTTCAAGGGAGAAAAGGGTACGTGAGAAAGAAGTAGAATGAGCCATCTAGCATCACTCACACTCAGTGATATACATAAGTATGAGGAGAACTTACTAAATATAGAAACGAGCTGGGCGAGAGTATCAGACTGTCGAATGTAGAGAATACAAAAGAATGAACAGGGGAATCCTTCAAAAGACACCCCCTGAATGGGGGGATTCTCCGAAGCGTCTACCGACTAAAACCCCTCCTCGAGTAGGGAGATCAACCCGGAGGTTATACATTCCAGGAAAGAATAGGAAGAGGTTGGGAGCGGAAAAGAATATGGATGTAGGAAGGAAGCATTGGGTGGAAATGAGAATCGATGGTCCACCTCGATTCGACACTGAGGCCCGGAGATTAATCGCGAACTTAACTGAATCCTCAGGGAGTGAAGGTAGACCACTTTCTTTCAGAATTTGGATGTTTCTGAGGGAGCAGGAAAGAATCCGCATGCAAGTGCCTTGCAGAATTTGTAGGCGGTGGGGATCGGCACTGCCCTAAATGGCATGGGAGCAAATCCCTGTGATAATTGCGTTGAACGCACGGATTTTAGTTTGATTGGTGATGGTGCTGTTTTGGAGGAAGGGCTTGAGGGAGGTAAAAGCGGCTAGGGCCTTGGCACGGGTGGCAAGGATGTGTTTTCGCCATGTCAGTATTCTGTCGAAGACGACGTCGAGGTAAGAAACGGAATTGCTCCATTTGATGAGGTGGTTGTTAACGGTGATTGCGACGGATCCTACGGACAAGAAAATTGTTTCCGACTTGACCTCGTTAATGGAGAGTTTCCATCTTCAGTACCAGTAGCAGGGACAGAAACTTGTTAATATTTACGGAGCACTGGAGAATGATTTGGGCGGAGTTTATGAGGACGATGTCATCGGCGTAGAGGGCTGTGATGATCGAGGGATGGGACGGCATGTCTGCGCGAAAAAGGTTAAACAGAAGAGGTGACAGTTTTGTGCCTTGTGGGACACCAGCCGTTACGAGTTTGCTTGTGGATAAAATAGAGCCAACGCGGACACGGAAGGTTCCGTCAGAGAGGAAGGAACGGATAACCTCAATTAGGAAATGTGGGGTGTTGAGAGCGATAAGCTTGGTGATGAGACCTTTGTGCCAAACTCGATCGAAGGGTTGCTACAAGTCGAGCAGAAGCAAGGAAGTGTAACGGCGCTTGTTTAGGTTGTCAGAGATGTGTTCGCAAACACGGAGAAGTTGATGGCCTATGCCGTGCTGTCTGCGGAAACCGTGCTGAAAGTCCGCGCCAACCATGTTGAAAGTCGGCGCCGGGGATTTTCTCTTTTTCAGGGATCTGATGGTGAGGAAGATTTCACGGGAGGATGTGTGTTTAAATTTGGAAACAGTTGAGACGAAGTTTTGGGAGGCGACATTGGTTCGCCAGTGAAAGTCGACAAGTGGGGAGCACTGGAGACAGAGAGAGTCTGCGAAGATTGCGGCTTTTTCCTCATCTGAAGGGAATATGGAGCCGTTTTGTTTTAGCGGCGGGAGGTGTGGGGCTCTGTTTTGAAGATCACTTTCCAAGTACTTTTGCAATGTGTTTCGGCCTGAGCGATATAATCGTCGAAGGTGGCGCTGCGAAATTCGGTTAGGCGAGATTTAATTTCTCGCTGGAGGGTTTAGCTCGGCACGGTGTGCGCGATCACGGTGTTTTTGCCACAGACGGCGGGTTTTGTTTTTCCTCTTGACGATGGCAAGAATGTATGCCGGGAGGTATTTCTCTGGGGAGTAGGAGTGGCGAGAGTTCGTGGAGAGCTGGATGACGCTGGTGATCTCGTTTTAAATTGCGTTGATAACATTGACGAGTTCCGCTATTGTGCAAATTGCAGTGCACTTGAAGGAGGATATTTCGTTGTGTGCAAATTGAAGTGCACTTGAAGGAGGATATTTCGTTGTGTGCAAATTGAAGTGCACTTGAAGGAGGATATTTCGTTGTGTGCAAATTGAAGTGCACTTGAAGGAGGATGTTTCAAGAGTGTAACGGAGACGTAGCCAGTCTTGCAGAGTAATAATGTTTGGGGGGTTGAGGATTGGGTGGTCGAATTCTATTAGGGCTGGAAGGTGGTCAGAGCTTAAAGCTTCGAGAACGGTGGGAAGGTGGGATAGGCAGGAAAAGTGACATTTTTTAAGACGAAGATGTTATGAATGTCAGGAAGTTGTTTGTGGAGGAGCGGGGAAGTATGTAGGATCTGGGGGCGCTTCAATGGCAAGGTTGAGTTCGAAAACTTTGGCAAGCAGGGAAATGCCTTACTGCCCAAACTAACATGTCGGCAGCCCTAGGAGGCGTGTTTGAAATTGAGGTCGCCTGCCACGATCATCGAGACGTTTGGGAGGAGGAGTAGAAGGGGGAAATCTGAAATATTTAGTTTAGATGGGGGGAGTAAAAGGGAATAACACTGAGGGGCGGAAGTTTGAAGACTGCAATGCCAACTGCTTCTAATTGATTAATTATCAAAGAGATAGGCCTGTGTTTTAAAAAGTTCCTGACGATGATGGCTACGCCACTGCCTGGGGATTTTCACGGTCCCTTCTATGGGATGTGAAGTTTGGGACGAAAAGTTTGACTTTCTGCGATTAGTGGACTTAGGAGAAGACTTGTCGAGATGGACGGATACTAGCGGCCAGATTTTTCCACCTTTTGACATTCGGTAAACAGCCAGAATAGCGAAGCCTTTATTAACAAGTTCAGACTGTATATCGTCCGTGGAGATGGCTTCGCACACTCCACGGAGGACGACATGAAGGTCTCTGTCTTGTTCAAGTTAGTTAGTTGAGAACTCAACTTTGGATTCGTCGACGAAAATCATCCACGGAGTTGGGGTAGACTCTGATCGAGTCTTGGGTGTTAATGGTCCGACGGGCGGTAATACCGTGCTCTACGAATATTCGGCTAAAGGGCGGATAACAATGGGTGGGACAGCTTCAGAGCCTTAGCTCAGTTGCTCCGTTTCCGACTCAGTGTCAATGGACGTTGATAAGAAGGGTGTTCGTCTCCGTCGTTTATTGCGACGCTTCTCGACTTCAGTGAAGCTGTCAGCGATAACGGACGGTGGTCCTGGTTCGGAGTCAACCTGGGAAGGAGCGGAAGAATGTCTCCTCACACATGGGGCTTAGAGGCGAGTCCTGTGGGTGACGACGGATGAAGTTGTTTAACGTAGCGAGCTTAGACTGCAGCTCGCTCACTAGGATTAAGGCTTCCGCAAAGGAAAGTCCCTCCAAAAGTGCTCTTGAGGGTAGCCATTGTTAGAATAGATACAATAGAATAGAGATAGAAAGGAAACAAAGGCATGCAAAAGATAAGAAGTTGAAATCTACATTGTAAGAGAAATATTGTAAATTTAGAAAAAATATACAAACAAAATATTTATAGAAAAATCAATAGAGTTCTTTCGCCACAAGTATTTAAATAATGAATGCAAATGCTTTTTTGATTTGTCATTTCAAATGTAAAATACAAAATAGATTTCCCTTTTGTATTTTAAATGCTAAATGCAAAATATGTATTTTCAAAATACATTATTCAATTAAATACTTTTTTCTAGTAACTATTTAATTTTCTTTTTTTTGTTAACTTAAGTAAAAAACATTTTTCAAGAAAACCTTGCAGGTATTTGCTCATTCTTTAAATATTGAAGTTTTTCTAAACTAATAGTTGTGCTTGCACTATATCACCAGCTGCGAAGAT